>NW_026000305.1:6478944-6484441 GCF_001458135.2 Marmota marmota marmota | reverse complement strand
ACTGGGCCTGATCCGCCGGTCGGTTGCAGGTTTGCCTACTCTGCAGGCGCGGGCTGCGGCTCTACTCTGCCCCTACTCCAAATGGGGTGACGTGACTGTCGTACCGGCAGGCCACTGGGCCTGTCCTGCTGGTCAGTCGCAGATCTGCCCACCTTTCGGGCACGGGTGGTGGCTCTGCTCTGCCCCTACTCCAATTGGGGTGTCGTGACTACCCCGCCGGCAGGTCGCTGGGCCTGTTCCTGGCAAGGGCGGCGACTCTGCTCTGCCCCTACTCCAATTAGGGTGATGTGTGTACCATGCCGGCAGGCTCCTGGGCCTGATCTCCTATATTAAACTTTTGATGCAATAATCATAAACTCAAACAGTGAATATTTAAGAATGGTGTTTCTACATCAACAGTTTTACCTATTACGTTGGCTCTAATCACCATTTATTATTGACACAACTAATCTCTGAACTTTGGCCCTCACTCTTCCATGGAGTAACTGGCAATGTCTAAAGACAGTTTTGGGTGTCAAAACTGAAGGAAATGGTGCAAGTAGTATCTAGTGGATAGAGTCCAGGATGCTATTAAACATGCTACAATGCACAGGATAATCCTCAGTATTATTCAGCCTAAAATGTCAACACTGTTGAGGTTGAGGAATCCTGCTTTAAAGCTTTACAAAATGTTGCCTTCTGATCTTGACTTATCGCTGAGAGTCAGTGAGGCTGTAATGTGGTAACATTCATTTTATATGACCTCCCTTGCTTTATTGTCAAGCTCAAGTCTCTCATTTAGTCTTTAGTAGGAAGATAATCAAGTTCTTAGGTCTAGAGATGGAGACTTCTGACACACAATGCCTTGGGTGTTTTGTTTTGTTTTGTTTTGTTTTTAAATCACCTTTCATGTTATTTCTCTGTGTTGGCATGTGGGTAGCATCAGGATACTAACAAAGCAAAAAAGCACAAAGTCTAAACTTCATCCCTATTCTCAAATCTTACAAACCATTCTTTAAATTTATTAACTTTGGTTCTACTTTACTAATGATACATTAGTGATTGAAAGAGTTGGTAAACATAATTACATTTTAATCAGATATTACCTTAGACATTAGTATTCATCAACTCTATTTTCTAGGTATCTTTGAATCTTCTCCTCCCATAAGAATAGAGTACATAAACTTCATTTTAATCTACTTATCTACTTTTGAAGAGAAATTCTAAAATATTAACATCACTCAGTGTTAATCTTTTATCTTAGAAAAATATATTTATTCTTTGCAACTGTGATTTTGAAATAAATATGACCTGATACTTGTAGCATATGTATTATGGTCAAATAATTTCCCTCAAATATGAAAGGCCTGAAATAATCAGCCCACATCAGATTTCCCATTTCCAGTAGTAACCATCTGCAATGCTGCTGTCTTTTGAATACCAAGGAGATTTTACACATACTGTTTGTTAACTTTGCTGGACTCAAACTGGACTAATGACTTAATAGCCTGATCACAAAATTTTTTGCAAAATCCTTAAAGAACCATGCAACCTCCTTTGATATGAAGAAAGTTGCATTTCTATGAGCATGGCAAGAAACCAAAAGGCCCATGAAATATTAACTCTAAAGGAAAAATACCTAATTCTGACCGATGGTGTAAACACAAAACATTTTCATTCATATTAAAGAATTTTAGAATTGCTAGATATTAAATCAAGATTATCTAAAAACATCTGAATAACTTCTTACCCAACTTCATCTGCCATTTCTTGAAGCAAGATATCTACTTGGTTCTAGAATAAGCAAATGATAACTTATATATTTTGTTGTTGTTGTTTTATTTTATCATTTTTCATTAGCTTGTTTTAGTTTTACATAATGTTAGGGTTTTCACATTTTCACATTAATTATATAAGCATGAAATGTAATTTTCTCTAATTCAGTCACCAGTACCTCCCCTTCCCTCCTCCCTCTTCCTGTTCCCTTTTCTCTACTGATCCTTCTTCTATTTATTTATAGTTTTTTAAAATTAAGTTCTTGTATATATACATGAAGGTGAGATTCACTGGGTTCTGGGTTGTATTCATATATGTACATAGGAAGGCTATGTCAGATTCATTCCAATCATCTTCCCTTTTCCCATCCCTACTGCCTCCACCACCATTTTTATTTGTTGCTTTTATTTATATATGACAGCAGAATGCATTGCAATTCTTATTACACATATACAGCACAATTTTTCATATCTCTGGTTGTATACAAAGTATATTCACACCAATTTGTGTCTTCATACCTGTACTTTGGATAATAATGATCATCACATTTCACCATCATTAATAACCCATGCCCCTCCCTTCCCCTCCAACCCCTCTGCCCTATCTAAAATTCGTCTATTCCTCTCATTCTCCCTCTCCCTATCCCACTAGGAATCAGCCTCCTTATATCAAAGAAAACATTTGGCATTTGGTTATTTGGGATTGGTTAACTTCACTTAGCATTATCTTGTCTAACACCATCCATTTACTTGCAAATGCCATTATTTTATTCCCTTTAATTGCTGAGTAACATTCCATTGTGTATATATGCCACATTGTTTTTATCCATTCATCTACTGAAGGGCATCTAGGTTGCTTCCACAGTTTAGCTATTGTGAATTATGCTGGAATAAACATTGATGTGGCTGTATCCCTGAGTATGCTGTTTTGAAGTCTTTTGGGTATAGACCGAGGAGCAGGATAGCTGGGTCAAATGGTGGTTCAATTCCCAATTTTCCAAGAAATCTCCATACTGCTTTCCATATTGGCTGCACCAATTTGCAGTCCCACTAGCAGTGTATAAGTGTACCTTTTTCCCCAAATTCTCGCCAACACTTATTATTATTTATCTTCATAATAGCTGCCATTCTGACTGAAGTGAGATGGTATCTTAGAGTAGTTTTGAATTGCATTTCTCTAATTACTAGTGATAATGAACATTTTGTCATATATTTCTTGATTGCTTGTATATAATCTGAGAGGTGTCTGTTCAGGTCCATGCCCATTTATTGATTGGATTATTTGATTTTTTGGTGTTTAGCTTTTTGAGTTCTTTATATACCCTAGAGATTAGTGCTCTATCTGATGTGTGAGGGGTAAAGATTTACTCCCAAGATGCTCTCTATTCACCTCACAGATTGTTTCTTTTACCGAGAAGAAACTTTTTAGTTTGAGTCCATCCCATTTATTAATTCTTGATTTTAATTCTTGCTCCACAGGAGTCTTATTGAGGACTTTGGGGCCTAATCCCACATGATGGAGATTAGGGCCTACTTTTTCTTCGATTAGATGCAGGGTCTCTGGTTCTATTCCTAAGTCCTTGATCCGTTTTGAGTTGAGTTTTGTGCATGGTGAGAGATAGGGGTTTAATTTCATTTTATGCATATAGATTTCCAGTTTTCTCAACACCATTTGTTGAAGAGGCTATCTTTTCTTCAGTGCATGTTTTTTGGCACCTTTGTCTAATAAAAGATAATATAAGATAATTTGTGGGTTAGTCTCTGTGTCCTCTATTCTGTACCATTGGTCTACCAGTCTGTTTTGATGCCAATACCATGCTGTTATTATTACTATTGCTCTGAAGTATAGTTTAAAGTCTGGTATAGTGATGCCACCTGCTTCACTATTTCTGCTAAGGATTGCTTTAGCTATTCTGGATATCTTATTTTTCCAGATAAATTTCATGATTGCTTTTTCTTTTTCTATGAGGAGTGTAATTGGAATTTTGATCAGAATTGCATTAAATCTGTGTAGTGCTTTTTGAAGTATGGTCATTTTGATAATATTAATTCTGCCTATCCAAGAGCAAGGTAGATCTTTCCATCTCCTAAGGTCTTCTTTGACTTCTTTATTTAGGCTTCTGTAATTTTGATTATATAGATCTTTCACCTCTTTCATTAAGTTGATTCCCAAGGTGTTTTTTTTTATGCTATTGAAAATGGGGTAGTTTTCCTCATTTCCCTTTCTGAGGATTTGTCACTGATATACAGAAAGGGGGTGTTGATTTTATATCCCACTACTTTACTGAATTCATTTACTAGTTCTAGAAGTTTTCTGGTGGAACTTTTAGGGTCTTCCAGGAATAGAATCATATCATCAGCAAGTAGTGTCAATTTGAGTTCTTCTTTTCCTATGTGTATCCATTTAATTTCCTTTGTCTGTCTAAATGCTCTGTCCAGTGCTTCAAGAACTATGTTAAATAGAAGTGGTGAAAGAGGGCATTCTCAGTTTTAGAGGGAATGCCTTCAATTTTTCTCCATTTAGAATGATGTTGTCCTGGGTCTTAGCATAGATAGCCTTTATGATGTTGAGATATGTTCCTGTTATCTCTAGTTTTTCTAGTGTTTTGAACATAAAGGGGTGCTGTATTTTGTTAAATGCTTTTTCTCTGTCTATTGAGATGATCATATGATTATTACCTTGAAGTATATTGATATGATGATTTACATTTATTGATTTCCATATGCTGGACAAATCTTGCATCCCTGGGATAAATCCCACTTGATCATATTGCACAGTCTTTTTGATATGTTATTGTATTCGATTTGCCAGAATTTTATTGAGAATTTTTGCATCTATATTCATTAGACATATTGGTCTGAAGTTTTCTCTTTTTGATGTGACTTTGCCTGATTTTGGAATCAGGGTGATATTGGCCTCATAGAATGAGTTTGGAAGTGCTGCCTCTTTTTCTATTTTCTAAAATAAGTTGGGGAGTATTGATATTAGTTCTTCTTTAAAGGTCTTGAGAACTAGGCTGTGTATCCATCCTGTCCTAGGCTTTTCTTGGTTGGTAGACTTTTGATGGCATCTGGTATTTCATCACTTGAAATTGATCTGTTTAAATTGTGAATGTCATCCTGATTCAATTTGGGCAAATTATATGACTCTAGAAATTTGTCGATGCCTTCAATATTTTCTAATTTTTTTTGGCATATAAGTTTTCAAAATAATTTCAAATTATCTTCTGTATTTCTATAGTGTCTGTTGTGATATTTCTTTTATCATCACGTATTTTAGTGTTTTGAGTTTTCTTTATCCTTATCTTTGTTAGCATGTCTAAGGGTATATCAATTTTATTTATTTTTTCAAATAGCCACCTATTTGTTCTGTCAATTTTTTCAATTGTTTCTTTTATTTCAATTTCATCTCTGATTTTAATTATTTCCTGTCTTCTGCTTTTGGTGTTGATTTGTTCTTCTTTTTCTAGGGCTTTGAGATGTAATTTTTTTTCTTTTTTTTATTGGTTGTTCAAAACATTACAAAGCTCTTGACATATCATATTTCATACATTAGATTCAAGTTGGTTATGAACTCCCAATTTTACCCCAAATACAAATTGCAGAATCACATGAGTTACACATCCACATTTTTACATAATGCCCTATTAGTAACTGTTGTATTCTGCTACTTTTCTTTCCTCAACTATCCCCCCTCCCCTCCCCTCCCATCTTCTCTCTCTACCCCATCTACTGTAATTCAT
>NW_026000305.1:6461946-6465180 GCF_001458135.2 Marmota marmota marmota | reverse complement strand
ATTTGCTGTCTCGTATCTTCTTTAAGGTTCCATTCCATCTGTCTAAGGTATTCCTTGAGATCTTTATATGACCATTTTTCTAATGACTCTAGATCCTCCTGAATATTTAGGCTGTCCTTCATTGTTTGTACTCCTTTTCTTCCTTGATTTTATATGCTGCTCATGTTACTTCTTGTTCTGTTTGACTGTTGAGTTACTGTTTACTCTTATAAATTTATTTGATGCTTGGGAGGAAATATATTAGAAGGGAAGGGAAGAAGTCACTGTCACGCTGGTTTCAATGAAGTTATCTCCTCCGCCCGTGACGTCAGATCTCTGCCAAGGTGGTATCCCGTGCAAATGGTGACCGTTCGTTCCCTTTGCCGGGTGACCAATGCAACGGGTGAGTCCTGACTGACTTTTCCAAGCCCCGTTTCAGTCCTGTGGCCACTGCCTATGAAGGCTCGGTTGGCTTTTACCTCTGTATGTTCAGACGGGCTGACCAGTTATTTCAGCGGGATCATTAGTGCTGAGTCACGAGAAGCAGGCGAACTTGAATGCAGCCGATCTGGGCTCGGTGTGTGTGTGTTCTGAGGGGCCCAGATTGTTAGCCCCAGATCCACGTCAGCTCAGCATTGCCTAGTGATCCTGAGCAAACAGCATTTAGACAATTTACGACTCCCTATGCCCGCGCAGCTGGAGAGGTCAGAGACTTGATTTCTCCACGCCCGCCGCCATGTTGGATCCCCCCGAGATGTAATTTTAAGTCATTTACTTGTAGACTTTTTCTTCTTTTAAGGAATGAACTCCATACAATTAACTTTCCTCTTAGAACTTCTTTCATAGTGTCCCAGAGATTTCAATATGTTGTATCTGTGTTCTCATTCACCTCTAAAAATTTTTTAATCTCCTCCTTGATGTCTTCTGTAACCCATTGTTCATTCAGTAGCATATTATTTAGTCTCCAGGTGTTGGAGTGGATTTTATTTTTTATTTTACCATCGGTTTCTAATTTCATTCATTATGATCTGATACAATGCAGGGTAGTATCTCTACTTTTTTACATATTTGCTAAGAGTTGCTTTGTGGCATAATATATGGTCTATTTTAGAGAAGGATCCATGTGCTACTGAGAAGAAAGTGTATTATTTCATTGAAGGATGAAATATTCTATATATGTCAGTTAAGTCTAAGTTATTGATTGTATTATTGAGTTCTATAGTTTTGCTCTTCAGCTTTTGTTTGGAAGATCTATCTATTGATGAAAGAGGTTTGTTAAAGTAGCCCAAAATTATTGTGTTGTGGTCTGTTTGACTCTTGAACTTGAGAAGAGTTTGTTGGATGAACATAGCTGCTCCATTGTTTGGGGCATATATATTTATAATTGGTAAGTCTTATTGGAGTATGGTTCCCTTGAGCAGTATGTAGTGTTCTTCTTTATCCTTTTTTATTAACTTCAGTTTGAAGTCAAGTCTGCTTTATTTGATATGAGAATAGAAAACTCTGCTTGCTTCTGCTGTCCATATGAGTTGTATGAGTTTTCCCATCTCTTCACCTTTAGTCTGTGGATGTCTTTTCCTATAAGATGAGTCTATCAGAGGCAGCACATTGTTGGGTCTTTTTTTTAATCCAATCTGCTAGTCTATGACTTTTGATTGGTGAGTTTAGGGCATTAACATTTAGGGTTATTATTGACACATGATTTTTATTCCCAGACATTTTTGTTTATTTTTGGTAATTAACATGACTTGGTTTCTCCTCTGATTATATTTTCCTTTAGTGTAATCTCTCCCTCTGATAATTTTCATCATTGCTTTTCATTTCCTCTTCTTGGAATATTTTGCTGAGGATGTTCTGTGGTACAGGCTTTCGAGTTGTAAATTCTTTTAACTTTTGTTTATCATGGAAGATTTTTACTTCATCATCAAATATATAGCTTAGTTTTGCTAGATATAAGATTCTGGGTTGGCATCCATTTTTCTTTCAGAGCTTGGTATATGTTATTCCATGATCTCCTGGCTTTGAGGGTCTGGGTTGAAAACTCTGCTGAGATATGAATTGGTCTCCCCCTATATGTGATCTGATTCCTCTCTCTTAAGGTTTTTAAGATTCTATCCTTATTTTGTATGCTAGGCATTTTCATTATAATGTGCCTTGGTGTGGATCTGTTGTAGTTCTGTACTTTTGGTGTCCTGTATGCCTCTTGTATTTGGTTTTCCAATTCATTCTTCATGCTTGGGAAATTTTTTGATATTATCTGATTGAAGAGATTGTGAATTCTTTTGGTTTGAAACTCTGTGCCTTCCTCTATCCCAATAACTCTTAGATTTGGTGTTTTGATGCTGTCCCATAATTCTTGGGTGTTCTGTTCATGGTTTCTAACTCTCTTCACTGTGTTATCCACTTTATTTTCCTGGTGGTATACTTTATCTTCATTATCTACTGTTCTTTCTTCCAAGTGATCTAGTCTGTTGGTTATGCTTTCTATTGAGCTTTTATTTGATTTACTGTATCCTTCATTTCAAGGATTTCTTTTTTTTCAGTGTCTCTATCTCTCTCTTGAAGTAATCTTTTGCACCTGTATTTGCTCTCTTATCTCATTGTTGGAGTGATCAGTTTTTGCCTTTATTTGCTCATTTAGGTCATTCTTTAATTCACAGATCATTTTAATTAAGAACCTTCTGTACTCCTTCTCTGACATTTCATCAACTTCGCTGTTCATGTGTTCTGTTATTACAGTAACCTGGTTTGTTTGGGGTACATTCCTCCCTTATTTTTTATGTTGTCTATGTGTCTTATTTTCTTGCAGTGTGGATCTGAGGTATTATAATTTCTTCCCTATAGTCTTGTAGTACCTGTGCAGATTGTCTGTATCTCTCCTTAATGTTGGGTTTTCAGACCCTCCTGGTGTCCCTCAATGAATGCTACTGCAACCTAGATCTGGGTCTTGTGCAAGTTGGTGTGGGTGGATCTGGGCCACAGGGCTTGACTTCCCACAGTAGTCTCTTCACCACCATTTACTACTCTAATAATATCTCTTCTATTTTCATGGGATTCACCCCTGTTTTTGTTTCTTATTTTGATTTAGCTTTCCTATATCAGAGTAAACCTTCAACCTTTGTGTTTCTGAGTCTGGCTTATTTCACTTAGTGCTATTGTGCTGTTGTATCCAGTTCCATCTGTTTACTGGCAAATGCCATAATTTCTTTATGGCTAGGTAATACAGGACTATAAATATATATATATATATATATA
>NW_026000305.1:6445022-6459370 GCF_001458135.2 Marmota marmota marmota | reverse complement strand
ATATATAAAATTTTCTTTATTCATTCATCTGTTGCTGGGCACCTAGGTTGGTTTAATAGCTTGGCTATTGTGAATTGTGCTGCTATAAACATGGATACAGCTGCATACCTACAGTATGCTGATTTTAGATCTTTTGGATATATACTGAGGAGGGGAAGAGCTGGGTCATATAGTGGTTCAATTCCTAGTTTTTGGAGGACTCTCCATACTGCTTTCCAGAGTGGTTGCAATAATTTTCAGTCCCACCAACAATATCGATGTACATTTTCCTCTACATATTTGTAAACATTATTTTAATTATTAATAACTGCCATTCTGACTGGAGATGAAATCTCAGTGTAGTTTTGATGTGTGTTTCCCTTTAACAGCTAGAGATTTTGAATATTTTCTTCATACATTTATTGGCCATTTGTATTTCTTCTTTTGAAAAATGTTTGTTTAGAGAACTTGTATCTTCACTTTGTAAGGTTTGCTTTTTGTAAGGTTTCTGTTTCTGATTAAGCTTTTAAAAAGGGGAACTGATCTTTATTTTTTAAAGATAGCTCTTTTAAGACAATATTTTCCTCACCACTAGAGGGAGCTGAATTATTTCTAAATATGACTTTCTGAATAACTCTAAGGTTGTGTAAAAAATACTAGCATTGAGATTAATATAATTTGAATTTATAAGTAATGCAACGACCAAATTTATAAAGTACTATTACAACCCACTTTGCTTTTATGTAAACAGATTTACTCTTTATAGTACCTGTAACTGTTATGCCAGTTGATATAAATCTGACATTAAGATTACTCTTAAAAATATCTAGAGGTCTTGGTCTGTAGCTCAGTGGTAGAGTGCTTGCCTGGCATGTGTGAGGCACCACATAAAAAGAAAGAAAGAAAGAAAGAAAGAAAGAAAGAAAGAAAGAAAGAAAGAAAGGAAGGTGTCCATCCACAACTAAAAAAATGTTTTAAAAAATATCTAGAGATGATCTCAGCAGCTTGGGAGGCTGAGGCAGGAGGACTGCCAGTTCAAAGCCAGCTTCAGCAACTTAGCAAGACCCTAAGCAGCTTGATAAGACCTTATCTCTAAGTAAAATCCAAAAAAGGGCTGGGCACGTGCTTAGTGATTGAGTGCCCCTGGGTTCAATTCCCAATAGCAAAAAGAAAAATCTAGGCACGAATATTATATAGTTATATTAGGCCCTCCATAAACTGTAAGTCCATCCAGCTGCATATCAAAAATATTCAGCAAAAATTGTGTCCATATTGAACATGTACAGACTTTTTCTTATAATTCCTAAACAATGCAGTCTAACAGCTATGTTGTATTAGGTATAAGTAATTTAAAAATGATTTAAATTACATAGGAAAATATGTGTGTCTTTTACGCAAATACTACACCTTTTTTGAGAATTCTAGCCTCTTTTTTTGTCTCCTTATATATAAAGAACTTCAGCATCCTTAGGTTTTGGAATCCATGTGGTGGGGTTCTGGAACCAAATCACCATTAATACCAAGGGTTTCTACTTTGAAATATTTAGTAAGATGCAGGAATTCTCAGGGAATAGAATATGACTTATCAAAGAACTTTTCTTGTTCTTTTTTTTAAGTTGAGATTTCTAGTTTTTACTAAAAGATCAGAAGATTTGGCAAAACTCCAGTGTTGCTGTGGACCATCAGCTCAGGCTCACCTTCTCCAGCCCTTTGTCCAGGCTTTTGTGATCCAGTTGACTCCCTCTTTCTACCTTTGGATCCTTTGCACTTCTAGGCTGCTTGACAGACTCAGGTAGGTCTTGACAAAGCAAAGATCTTCCCTACCTAACAAAACTGTCTACTCCCAACAAGAAATGGAAGAAATAACGTTGTTAGAAATAATTTGAAAGTAGGAGGAAGTTCTAAAATGTGTCCATAGCTATACTAGTAATAAGAAGTATGATTTTAAGAAAACCACTATCCTTCTTCGTGAACCTGAAACTCCTCTCTCAGTCACTTCAAAAATGTTTTCAAAATCCATAAAAAATTCAAGAAATAATAGATCACATAACTGTGTGCATTAACATTTCTGTCATTTTTACTTCATATGTAAAACAGCATTGTTTTGAAAATTTACTTAAGTAGAATTATACTATATTATTCTACATTTGCTTTCCTCAAACAACCTTATAATATTTAATTTTGTTCGTATCTACAGATGTAAGTCATTCACTTTAACTTGTACAGGATGTTGCAGTAAAGAAATACACCCAATTTTATTTATACATTCTATTTATGAACTTTGAATTTTTTTCTTCATTTTTCCCTATCATGAAAAATGGTGCAATACACATTCATCTGTGTGTATGTGTATCTGTGTATGTACAAATAGGGGATTCTTGGTGTGTAAATTTTGAAGTGGAAGTACTAGGTCACAAGTTATATAAACTTTGTTTTTGAGGGGTACAAGGGCTTGAACCCAGGTGCCTAAAAGAAGTTACTTTTACCCTTGACTATAACTTGACTATAATTAACTTCTAAAATGCTACCTGGGAAATCTCTAGTAAAGTAGTAAAGTTGACATGCCACATATTGGAAAATAATATCTTTTAGAACCTTATGAAAATTAAAACTACTATTTGAAGTTTTATGAAAATATATTAGCATTTTTATAACCAATTTCTCTTTTTTTTGGGGGGGGTACCAGGGATTGAACCCAGGAATAAGTAACCACTGAGCTACATCTCCAGCCCTTTTTTTCAGGGTCTTACTAAGTTTTCCAGGGCCTTGAATTTGCAATCCTCTTGCCTCAGCCTCCTCAGCCACTGGGATTACAGGCATATGCTACAACACCTGGCTACATATTCATATATTCCAATTTATTCAATGGTATTCAAGAAATTCTTAGGACCTACTTTATTTTGGATACCCTTTTAATTGCCAGGATGGTATTTAAAGAACAAAAATTAGTGCTACTAAGGGAGTGATAAGAGGAAAAAAAGTAGAAATCTATTTTTTAACTTTGCTGTATGGTATAATTTTAATGTGCTGAATTAATTTTATAATCAAAAAAGGACATATGAGGGAAGAATTGACATAAATGTGCAAGAAATATAAATTATTTGTCAATGCCCATCAAAATATCAATGACATTCTTCACAGAACTAAAAATAATCATAAAATGTAGTCAGGTGCAGTGGCACAAACCTGTAATTCCAGTAACTTGGGAGGTCAAGGCAGGAGGATTACAATCTCAAGGCCAGTCTCAACAACTTAGAGAGACCCTATCTCAAATAAAAAAGGGCTGGGGATATAGGTTAGTGGTAGAACGACTCTGCATTCCATGCTCAGTATCATCCAACACACACCATGTAACATTCATATTGATGAACAATAGACTCCAAGAAGACAAAGCAATCTTCATCAATAAATGATAAAACTGAAAGCATTATAATACCTGTTTTTAAGAGATACTACCGAGTTACAGTACCTAGCAAGCAATGGACCTTGCATTAAAATATACACATAGACCAATGGAACAGAAGAGGAATCTCAAATAAACCCACACATCTACAGTCAACTAATTCATAACAAAGGTGCCAAAAGCATATACTGAAAACAGGACAGCCTCTTCCATATATGGGGCTAAAAAACTGGATATCTATGTGTAGAAGATTAAAACTCAACCCCTCTCACCTCTGTAATATATATATATATATATATATATATATATATATATCAACTGAAAACAGATCAAATACCTGAAACCTGAACCCTATCCCCTACCTTGTACAAAAAACAACTCAAAATGGATCAAAGACTTAAATGTAAAAGCTGAAATTATGAAAGTACTAGAACATAGTAACAAAGTACTCGAATAGTGAAAATTTTTCGAGATTGGTATAGGTAATGATGTTTTTGGAAATGATCCCAACCATCAGGGAACAAAAGCAAAAGCAGACAAATGGGATCACACCAAACTAAAAATCTGCTATACAGCAAAGAAAACAATCAACAGAGTAAAGAGAAAATCTACAGAATGGAGAGAATATTTGCAAACTACTTATCTGACAAGAGTTTAACATTAAGAATATATAAGGAACTCCAAAAATTCAAAGAGTAAAAACACAAATAACCAATTAAAAATGGGCAATGAACCTAAAAAGACTTTTCTCAAACACACACATATAAATGGACAATAGGTATATGAAAAAATGTTCAACATTATTAATCATCAGAGAAATGCAAATTAAAACCACAATGACACTATCTCACCCCAGTAAGAATGGCTATTATGTAAACAACAACAAAAAAACTAAACTAAAGATAACAAGTGCTGGCATAGGTGTGGAGAAAAGGGAACCCTCACACACTTTTCATGGCAATGTATGTTGGTACACATTTTAGAGTACAGTATGGCAATTCCTCAAAAATCTAAAAATAGATCTACCATATAATCCAGCAATAATGCATCTTGGTATACACCCAAAGGAAATGCCCTCTTATGTTTATTGTGGCACTATTCACAACAGCTAACATACAGAATCAACCTCACTGCCCACAAATGGTTGAACAGATGAAGAAAATGTGGCATATATACAAAATGAAATATTATTGAGTCACAAAGAAGAAAGAAATCCTGCTTTTTGCAGCAAAAATTGGTGGAACTGGAAAATATTAAGTTAAACAAGTCAGACACAGAAGGATAAGTTCTGTGTGTTTTCATACAAGAAAGTTAAAAATCAATCTGAATGTAGAATGGTAATTAATAGAGATAGGGAAGGGGAAGGGTGTATAGATATAGGGAAGTTGGATTTGATCAGTGCTTGGTATATTCATGTATTGAAATATCACATTGAATCCCATTAATATGTATAATTAATACATGTTAATCAGAAGTCAGAAGTTAAAAAAAGGTTAAAAAGTCAAAAATCAGAACTTCAAAGGAAAAAAAAAGGAATTATTTATGGACAGAAAAAGAACTGTTCTGTATTTTTACTGTTATGGTGGTCACATAACTATATATTTATCAAAACTCAGAACTACAGTTAAGCATGCATCGAAAAATAGAAAAATGAATATTGAAAGTGGGAAAAAAATCAAAACATAAATACTTTGTATGATACACATCAACTTTAAATAATGCTTAACTCTGGATATAGTGGTAACATTTATTTACATCTATGACTTTTTTTAAATATTTCTTTTTTAGTTGTAGTTGGACATGATACCTTTATTTTATTTATTTATTTAGTTTTATGTGGTGCTGAGGATTGAACCTAAGGCCTTACACATGCTAGGCGAGCACTCTACTGCTGAGCTACAACCCCAGCCTCTACAACTGTTTTTAATTATAAGATGAGGAAAAAAAGTCCCTGCCATAATTAAGCTTGCATTCTAGCATGTGCATATAAAGGGAGGTAAATAAATTTTTAAATAAGCATATGGTATATTAGAAAGTTGTATTACTGTGGGAAACTTAAGAAAGGAAGGTAGATGGTGAGTAAAGTACAAATTATGTATGCTCTTATTGTAATTTTAAGTAGGAATGTCAAGAAAGACTTCACCAAGATCTTACCATGAAATTGACTTAAAGAACTGAAGGAAGTAAGGGAGCATGAAAGGAGGATGTCTGGAAGAAGAACATTAAACAGAGAGGAAACTGAAAATGGAATGGCTAAGAGGAAGAAATGTACTTAGTATACATAAAAATAATAAGGAAGCCAAATATCTGAACAAAGTGATACTTAGTAATAGCAGATCAAGTCAGACAAGCAGCGTGAGGCAGGGCCCCAGGCCATTGGAAAGAATCTGGATTTTACTCTGAGGAACATGTGAATTCACTGGAAATTTTTGAGCAGAAGAGTAACATGATTGAATTTATTTTAACAATATTATCTGTTAACACTGAGAATGTACTAGTTATCACCAAACTCTTTTTCCAAAGTAGATATGACAATTTAAATTCTAAACTACCTTTCAGTTGGGTATAAGAATTTGGGCAATTAAGTGTATTCCACCAAATGCATTTTTGTTTGTGTTTTTAGTTTTGGTTGTTTTTATGAGAAATACTGTGAATATACTTGAACATCTCCAGAATATGGAATAAAAACTGAAACAGAAGGTATTCAGCAAATGTTGGGTGAATGGATCTCAGACTGTTTTAGAACTAAAAGGCACATTAGATAATATCAAGTCTAACTCCTACACTTTGCAGTTATAGAAACTGAGGCCCAGGGTAATAAGAATATTAATCAGTGTTCCAAAGTAATTTGGTAGCAGAACAAGGATTAGAAATACTAGCATCCCCATGGGTCTCTTTTTGGGACTGATCATATGATTTGAGCACCCCGTACTATCTCCCTATCTTTCCTGGAGATTTATAGAGATTCCTTGCAAAACTATGAATGGAACCACCATTTGACCCAGCAATTCCTCTCCTCGGTCTATAGCCAAAGGACTTAAAAACAGCCTACTACAGGGACACAGCCACACCAATGGTTTTGGCAGCACAATTCACAATATCTAAACTGTGGAACCAACCTAGATGCCCTTCAGTAGATGAATGTATATAAAAAAAAATGTGGCATATATACACAATGGAATATTACTCAGCAATAAAAGAGAATAAAATCATGGCATTTGCTGGTAAATGGATGGTGTTGGAGAAGATAATGCTAAGTGAAGTTAGCCAATCCTAAAAAACAAATGCTGAATGTTTTCTCTGATATAAGGAGACTGATTCACAGTGGAGTAGGGAGGGGGAGCATGAGAGGAATAGATGAACTCTAAATAGGGCAGAAGGGTGGGAGGGGAATAGAGGGGGTGGGGGTTAGCAATGATGGTGGAATGTGATGAACATCATTATCCAAAGTACATGTATGAAGACATGAATTGGTGTGAATATACTTTATATACAGATATATGAAAAATTGTGCTCTATATGTGTAATAAGAATTGTAATGCATTTCACTGTCATGTATTTAAAAAATAAAATCCATTAAAAAAAGAAATACAAGCATCCTTACTCGTGTCATCTTTCCAATTCATTTGTATTTCTGAAACATGAGTGATCATAAAACCATCTGGGGGTTACTTATATACCCACTTAAGGAGGATGTGGAAAAAAGTTGTTTCCAAGTTGTTGTTGGGAACTTAAATTAGTACAGCTAGTAGGGAAAACAGTGTAAAAGTTCCTTAAAAAATAGAATAGAACTATTATATGATGCAGCAGTCTTTCTCATGGGTACATATTCACAGGAAATGTATGTTGAAGAGATAACTGCACAACCATCTTTACTGCAACACTCTTCCCAATAACCAAGAAATAGAAGAACCTGTGTGTCCTTCAACTGATGAATGGAAAAAGAAAATGTGGTCCATACACAAAATGGAATACTATTAAGCCTTAAAAAGAATGGAACCCTGTCATTTGTGACAACATGGATGGAACTAGAAATATTAGTGTTAAGTGAAATTAGTACTATATGATCTCACTCATACGCCAAAGTTTAAAAAGTTGATCTTATAGAAACTGAGAGAAGAATGATGCTTATCATAGGCCAGGGAAGGTGAACTAGAGTAAGGAAATGTGGATCAATGGGTACTAAGTTACAGTTAGATTGCAGCAAGAAGCTCTAGTGTGCTACCATACTGTTGTGACTACAGATAACAATAATATACTGTACATTTCAAAAAGCCAGGAGAAAGAATTTTGAAAGTTTTCACCCCGAGGAAATGCTAAATGCCAGGAGTATTTGTACACACCTCTAATCCCAGCAATTTAGGAGGCTGAGGCAGGAGGATTTCATGTTCAAGGCCAGTCTCAGCAATTTAGCAAGGCCCTAAGCAACTTAGCCAGACCCTGTCTCAAAATTAAAATAAAAAATAAAAGGCTGGGGATATGTGGCTCCCCTGGGTTCAATCCCTAGTACATCCCCCCCCCCCAAAAAAAAGAAATGATAAATCTTTGAGGAGATACATGAGAAAGGAACACTTACACATTTTTGGTAGGACTACAAATTAGTAAAACCACTTTGGAAAGCAGTGTGGAGATTCCTCAAAAGATTAGGAATGGAATTATGACCTAGCTGTTCTGCTCCTTGGTATTTATCCAACAAGCTAAAATCAGCATACTACAGTGATACCTACTTTTCAATGTTTATACCAGTATATTTCATAATAGCCAAGTTATGGAAATAGCCCAGGTGTTTGTCAACAGATAAATGGATAAACACACACACACACAAACACAAACACACACACACACACGATTTCAACTTAGCCATAAAGAAGAGTGAAATTATGTCATTTTCTGGAAAGTGGATGGAACTAGAAAATACCACAGTAAGTGAAATAAGACAGACTCAAAGTCAAGGATCAGATGTTTTCCATCCTATGTAAAAGTTATAGAAAAATAAGGAATTAAAAAGAGGGATCTCATGAATATAGTAGGGAGAAGAGGATCTCTGGTGAAGAACTTTGGAATGAAATTCACCAAATTATGTTCTGTGCATTTATGAATATATCCAAATCCTGTGTTATGTGCATTTATAAATATATCACAATGAATTACACTTCTAGGAATAATTATAATGCACCAATTTAAAAAGCTAGAAGGAAGACCAGTAGAGTAGAGAAAGTGGAATAGAATGCAGAGAGAAGGAGAAGGGAGGGAAAGGAAAAGTATGGTAGATTGAAATGGAACAAATTGTTATATGCATGTATGTCACAATGAACCCCATTTTTACGTATAACTATAATGCACTAATAAAACCATAAAATTAAAAAAAACACAATACATATCCATGTATCAAAACATCAAAATACCTCTTCAATATAAACAGGATTTATGTTCCTGTTTAAATAAATTTAAATAATAAAAAGGGCAACTAGAAGCCAGATGGAACCAGGCTCTAGACTGTAGACATGTAATCCAGTATAATTCCCAGAACTGCATAAAAAGTTAGGGAATGTAGTCTTTCAACACCTTTGCAAGTATTGAAGGCTAGAGCATCAACTTCCAACCTGCATTTTGGGGCAACCTAACAATGTATACATGATTTACATTCACAAAGCCATTATGTTTTGAAATCAGGTGATTTTAAGAAGTTATTATAAGTAGAGAAACTAGTCTTACTTGTGGTGTTGTTAGGGTTGTAGTGCTACTCATTTTATCTTCCATTTGCTGTGCTTGAATATCCAGGGTTTCAAATGGTGTTCAAATTTGTCCATCAAGGCAAAAATCTATAAAAATATGGTCATAGGAAAGCTCACACTGAAAAGATGCTATCTGAACATCAAATAATTCTTCTCCCCTCCAGCTTTTATTTCACTTTTTCAAGGTTCATACTTCTCAGTGTTGCATCCATAGATTTAACAACCCCTAAAATGGACTTTGTTACCTACTTGGGGTATAAAAACAGATTTAGCATCCTATAAGCAATGTAAACATTTTTATAGTTTCTTAAACATATTATTTATCAATTAACTTGTTTGCCTTGTCCTTAAAAGTAAAAATATATTATATATTGTGGTCTAGTTACTGGCTATCTAATAGCTTAGATGCTTCTACTCATTAGAAGACAACTCATTAGATTTTTATTCAAAAATCCACAATTAGAATCATTTTCCTTACTAAGTACTTAGACATTACTCCTGCCATGAAGGACTTTATCAGCACCCTATTACAAAACCTCACAAAAAGTTTAGACTTCTATCTGACAACTATTACTACTCTCATTAATCTTAAATCCAGAGCTGTTTACAGATAGTAAGTCTTACCTTGTCCATTGTTACTACAGTTTGAATTCTGCTTCCACTTCATCAATCCTAGTGCTCATTCTCAATAAATTAATTGCTTGGTTTTTGTGATAGATTGAATTTTCAACATGAATTCTTGCAAATTCTGGATTGCCTTTATGAAGGACTTGTTTTAAACACAGCAAAGAGGTAGTGTTGAAGATAAGGAACAAAAATAACTATTTATAAAGAAAAAGAACAAAAGTACAAATATTTTAAAAAGACCAAAATGACACCAAATTAATTAGGAAAGGTTTGTACAAATAATTTTTTAAGAAAACAAAATATACCCTAAGCTAAAGTATTAAAAGAACAATTTGTATTTCAATTTTTTAGTCTTAGAAAATATGTGTTGATTAGGCTTAAGAAATTGGAAACTGAAGAAATATAAAAAATTTTTTAAATTACCTTAAATCATATATCTGAGCCATTACCACTATTAATATTTTAGTGTACAGTATTCCCAGTATATAAATATTTATAACAATATAATTAAATTAGACAAGTACATACATAAAGCATACTGTATTGGAAACTTGTTTTCTAATCTACATCATTATTTCTAATGTCTGCATCATAGAGTTGTATCACTAATCAGGGATATTGTACATGGTACAAATACTACTGATGCTACATTTCTGGATGATACACAGGCATAAGTATTTTTAATTCACTTTAGTTATGATACAACACCAGGAAACACCTTGACACAGTCACAAAGGCAGGGAACCCAACAGGCTCTAATTCAATCCCTAATATGCTTCCCCTAGGCCCCTCGCTCCTCTCCATGGATCCCACTTCAATTCATTTTTTTAAATTAGTGTCTGGTGGATACAGTCGATGCCAAGACCCATTGTGCCACATCCATGCATGCACAGAAAAAAGTTTTGACATATTTGTTCTACTATTGTGTCCCTTTTCCATCCCTTCTTCCTCTTCAATCCCCTTCATCTACACTACTGATCTTTCCTCTATTTTAATGAGATTCCCTCTCTCCTCTTTTTTTCCCATTTCTCTTTTTAAATCACCCTCCCATATTTTGAATTAGCTTCTACATATCAGAGAAAGCATCCAAACTTTGACTTTTAGAACTGGCTTATTTCACTTATGCATTTACTACATGTTTGTAAAAAAGATGTAACTACCATAAATCCATGATTTTCCTGGTATAACAGATTAGGTCAGGGCTAAAGCTTACAAACTCAAGTTTAAGAAAAATATTACACAGAGTGTTCAGATGGTCCTCCAATACAGCAAAATGAAGGTGGTACAGAAGTGACTGAAATTTGAGAACAATGATAAGATCCCTGAGAACAAGGATGAGATCCCAGGATATCTGTTTCCAACACTTCAATAATAAAAGAACAATTCAATAATTATACCTGTGCATCTAACTTTACACATTTTTCAAGTATTTTCATAAGTTCCCAGATGCAGAATTACTGGATGCAGAGATATGTATGATTTTAGTTGTCTTCCTCAGAGTGCTGATAAAAAATTTCCATTTCTGGGCTGGGTTTGTGGCTCAGTGATAGAGTGCTTGCCTCACATATATGAGGAACTGGATTCAATACTCAGCACCACATAAAAATAAATAAATAAAATAAAGGTATTGTGCCCATCTACAACAAAAAAAAAAATAAAGACTTTTGGCCATGTATAGCTAAACAAAATTTTTTTAAATTTACATTTCCTCCAGCAGTATAAAAGAGATCCTGATTTCTACAAATAAATGCATCCAGATAGGATATTAATATTATTATATTCTATGATAAACTGAGAGATAAAATGTGATTATTTTATTGCAATTCTTTGACTAAAAGTAATGTTGAACATTTATAAACATTTAATATCTATTTGTATTTCTTCTCTTATGAGGTACTTCAGTATTTTTATCTTTGGGGCCTTTTTCTAATTGATTTGCAAGAACTTGATATTTAAATAATTAAGTATTTGTTACATGTGATGCAGCCCGTTCTAGATTGGTTGACCTTTTTTGTGATTATTTCTCTTATACTCAGATATTCCCTTTATGTTTTTTATTATGTTGAGGACATCCTTCTCTAACTTATTGTCACTTATTATGGTATTTAAATGGCTTTCCGTCTTACATTTAAATATTTATAAAATTTGGTTGCTATTTGGTGAAAAGTATCCATTGTTTGTCAACAATAATATACTTTAATAAAATAATAAAATGCTTTATTTGCATTCCCTCCTTCAATATATTCAAGTATTTTATTTTATTTGGTACTTCTTTTGTTAATTTTAGATAGTTTTAAAAATACAACAAAATGAATGCATGCAAGAATACAGTATTCAAGTATAAAAGAGTACATAATAAATAAATAAATAAAACAAGCCTTTTCCTAACCTCAGTAACTCTGTCTCAGATCTTAGATTAAACTGTCTTAACATAGACATACTCGTTTATTTAAAGTATTTACTGAGCATCTTACAAATGAAAGACACTTGGGACTCAGTAGTGAGCACCAAACACAAAAACACCTGTTCTTATAGAGCATACATTCCAGTTAGAGTCTGAGAATGAATAAGATAATTAAAATACAATATTAAATAGTGGAAGGTGCTAGGGAGAAAAAACAGAGCAGGGAATGGGGATAGGAAGATTTAGGAAAGTGGTTGTTGAAATTTGAAAGGTTGGCATAACAGCTTACTGTGAAGATGACATCTGAGTGAACACCTAAAAATTTTGTCTCTATTTTTCTAAGGAAAACAGAAAGCTAGTTATGTGGATATTCAGTACAAAAGACCATATGCAACATGTCACTTACATTGCAAGTGAGTCAATGTTTCTGAAGCAGAGTGCATGAGGGGTAAAATAAGAAATGTAGTTAGGGTTTATAAGCCATTTTAAGGATTATGGCTTTTAACTGGAGATGGGACACCAAAACACAATTCTGAACCAAATAGACCAATTTGACTTCTGTTTTTAAAATGTTCTCTCTGGTTGCTGTATTAAGATAATATTTAAGGGTGAGGGTTAGGAACAAGGAGACAAATTAGAAACTTAGTACAATAATTGAGCTAATATAATGATGGCTTGGATCCAGATAGGAGAATTAGGGATGGTAAGAAGTGATCAAACTGCAAATACCTTTTAACGGTAGAGATACAAATTGCTGATGGATCAGATGTAGGTTATAAAACAAACCAATCTAAGGATTTTTGTTTGTTTGTCTTTGGTGTGGAAGATTGAACTGAGGGGTATCTTACCACAGAGTCACATCCACAGCCCTATTTTGTATTTTGTTTAGAGATAAGGTCTCAGTGAGTTGCTTAGTACCTTGCTTTTGCTGAGGCTGGCTTTGAACTTGTGATCCTCCTGCCTCAGCCTCCTGAGCTACTGGGATTACAGGCATGCACCACCATGCCAGGCTGTTTGTTTTTGTTTTGCTGGTGACACCCTGTTCAAAGGAGGTTCCATTGTATGGGAAAGGATGGGACATAATGAGTTATATTTTACTTCTTAGACATCCAAGGGCAAACAACAAGTAGTTTGACATAGGAGTATGGAGTTCAAGGGAAAAGACCCAGACTAGAGATGAACATTTGTTAGCTATCACCACATAAATGTCACTTAAACTAAGAGACTAGATTAACTCACTTCTACACGGCCACTAATTCAGAATGCCTGTGAGGGGCAAATGGGGATGGAGAAAAGACAAATAGAGAAAAAGCTGGGGCCAAGGTACTTCCCCATCCTCTAATGAGGGATGAATGGCTACAAGCTAGCTCAGCACATTTATTATATTGGTTTTAACATCAAAATGTTTTTTTTGTGTGTGACTAAGTTTCTTCAAAGCAAGCAGGACCAAGTTCAAAGACTAGTGGCCCAATTATAATTATCAGCTTGTGCTCAAAATTCTTACCCCCAGCAGATGGTGTCTAAATTTAGGGTCAGGATTGGTAGTTCTGTGGCAGGCAATGGAACCTCCTTTGAACAGGGTGTCACCATACAACTGGGCAGTCTCACTCTTACCTTTGCACCTAGTTCCCAGAAGAGAGAGCTCCTATCCCTGGAGAATAGAGACCATACTCAAAACACTGCTCTTGAAAGAGAAGCAATGAACTGTGACAAATGATACTGGTGACTCCAGTAAAATGAGGATTGAGATCTGATCATTGGAGCAAGCAATATAGAGATCTCTAAGTTTCTGTGGAAATAGGAGTATAAGTCCAAATGGGTTGAGTACAACCAATAATCAGAGAAGAGGATTAGAGCCAGTAAATACAGATGACTCCATTAAGGGGTGTTGAGAGGCACAGCCGAAGGGGCCCCAGCAAACTTCCAGCTGCCAGCAAACTTCCAGCTGCGGGCTGATGATTGGCTCACAGCGGCCCCAGCAACATCTAGCTGATTGGCTCCTCTGCGGTGATGCTCATTGGGCTGTTTCCCTGCCCTTTCAGACCACGGAGCTGCTCATTGGGGGACTTTTTTGGCTCCGCCCACACGACCCAGCCAATTGGCCTCAAGAGCAGGAGGATTGTGGGAGGTGGGGAGAAGCTTGTGTGGGAGAGAGAGGCTTGTGGAAAGCCGGTGGTGGCAGCTGAGGCTCTGAGGGTTT
>NW_026000305.1:6438456-6444747 GCF_001458135.2 Marmota marmota marmota | reverse complement strand
TAGGATTTCCCCTTCTTCTACTGTTTTCTCTTTGCTTTCCACTATACAAAGTCTAATCTGGGACAGAAAAGATCCATTCTTTATAGGACATATCAGGGCACAATCAGGAGCCACTTGTCAAAAGAAACTAACTTTATTTTTAGAACCACACACGCCAAACAAAACAGCCTCTCAGGAAAAACCCTCAGAGCCTCAACTGCCACCACCGGCTTTCCACAAGCCTCTCTCTCCCACACAAGCTTCTCTCCACCTCCCACAATCCTCCTGCTCTTGAGGCCGATTGGCTGGGTCACGTGGGCGGAGCCAAAAAAGTCCCCCAATGAGCAGCTCCGTGGTCTGAAAGGGCAGGGAAACAGCCCAATGAGCATCACCGCAGAGGAGCCAATCAGCTAGATGTTGCTGAGGCCGCTGTGAGCCAATCATCAGCCGGCAGCTGGAAGTTTGCTGGCAGCTGGAAGTTTGCTGGGGCCCCTTCGGCTGTGGCTCTCAACAAAGGGGTTTTGTTAGAAATGAAAAAACCAAAGAATTATCAAGAGGCAAAAATATAGAGAATTACAAGTTCAAAGCCAGCTTCAGCAACAGTGAGGCACTAAGCAATTCAATGAGACACTGTCTCTAAATAAAATACAAAAAAGGGCTGGGATGTGGCTCAGTGGTTGAATGCCCCCAATTTCAATCCCAAGTACCAAAAAACAAAAACAAAATGCAGTGATAAAGTTTGAGATGTGGGCAGGGCAGAGTGGAGAGTCTTATATGGCATCATAAAGATTCTGGATTTTGTACTATGTGTGATGGGAAGCTGCTGGAGGGCTTTAATTAGGTGAATGGCATGATTATGATTTACTGTTAAAAATCATCAGTCTGGCTACTGTTGAAAAGAACTGGCCATAGAGGTCAATGGTAGACATAGGAAGAAAGACAACCTGAGGGGTTAGAATAGCAGGGTAGGCAAGATGTGATATGGTTTGATTTAGGGTACTAATAAGGGAAGTGATAAAACCTAGTCAGGTTTAGAATTTATTTTGAAGGTAGATTTGCCATGAACAAATTGTGGGCTAAAAAAGTAGTGATGATTCCCAGTTGTCTAGGTAAAAGAAATGGGTATAGGACTGCTATTTACTAAAATGGAAAATACTGAGGCAGAATCAGGTTATGTTTTAGTGTATCAAGCATTCTTGTTTTAGAAAAAAACAGAAAATATTTGAAATGCCTGTTAGAAACCCAAGTAGAGATGATAAAATGATAGCCAGTACAGCGCAGGAGGAAGAAATAATGGCTACAATGAGATCTTCCCATTCTTTCCTCTCATTCACACCTCAACTTATAACCAGGATGTTACTTCTGCTCCATTGAAACTGCTCTTACTAAGATCAGCACTGTCTTTCTTCTGACCATATCCAGTTTTTTTTAAAAAAATATTGAGACATTTATTAATAGTTTATTACTTGTAATGTCCAGTACTTTGAGGAATATCAAAAATTTTCCAGATGCTTGACAGTTCACTGTTTAGATTAACAACTTGAAAACTACTACATACATACACATGCACTTATGAACACACCATGTATATTGTTTTACAATCCTATTTTTTCAACAAAACAAATTTTTTAAAGAAAGTTTCATGTCAAAATGATACATTTAAATCATAATTTTAAAGTATCCATATTGTCTGATGGTAGAGACATTTTTAATAAATACTCTATTTGGGGGGACTTATAGGGGTTCCTATTTTTCTTATTATTTTTATTTTATTGGTTTTTTTAAGTTATATTAATATTAGGATTCATTTTGACATGATTATAAAATCATGAAGTATAACTTACTTTTACATGCCATTTTGTCCTGAGAACCACTGCCTCCTTGAATCTCTCCTACCTAGACTTCCAACATATCTCTTTCACTCCTAGTTTTCCTCATTCCTATTTATCTGGTTGTTCTTTTTTTTATATTTGCTGATGCTTCTCCTAACACCTCCCTTTCATTGTTTCACTAAATGCTGACATTTCACAAATAGATTTCTTTAATTTGGTGTGGCCCTCATTCCTTATTCTTCCTTCTTGATCAAACCCATCGATGCCCATGAGTACAACACTCATTACATACTCTCAGATTTGTTATTTACAAACAAAATGTGACTCATGCTGTATAGAAGATTTGATTTTCTATTTGACCACTGCTTCAGGATAGAAACCTCTCACTTAGCATATCAAAAACTCAATATTCTCCCCCCAGTAATCTCGTCACTTTCTGGAATTATTCCAGCTACAACTATCCATCCAATCAGCTACAGAATCCAGGTTAAGAGTCATTCGTGGTGACTCCCTATACTTACTCTCCACGTTCAGTTGTCAAATCCATATTCTATAACCTTGACAGATTTTAAACCCATCACTTTTTCTTCATCCCCATCAATAATGCCCTCATCGTGTCAACCTTACAATACCTTCTCACCAGTGAAACTGTTTTTAGTTTTATTTAGAGTTCTGTAACCTAGGGTACTATATACTTTTTCTGTAAAGAGCCAGATAATGAGTACTTTGGAAATTTGGGGACAACAAGGATATTGTAGAAACTACTTAACTCAGATGTCATAGCACAAAAGCCACAGCCATTACATGAATAAATATGTGTGACATGTTCTGATAAAACTTTATTTACAAAACAGGTAGAAAGCTCTGGATTTAACCTTCAATTCTGTGGTTTGCTTATATCTGTTAAAACTTGTTCTTCAGAAAATGTTCTATCACAAGTGTTTTCTCCATGAAAACTTCCTGATCATTTTTTCACTGGATACCCAACATCTCAGGACAAAATTAAAACTCTCTTCTCATGACATAGAGGTCCTGTATAACCTGTCACAACTTGAAGAAACTTCCTCAACATGCTATGTGCTCACACTTTTGCAGCTCTGCTGTTCCCTCTGCCTTGTTTCTTCAATGGCCAATTAATATTGGACACAAATTAGATTTTAGGAAGGGGAGGGTAAAGATGAATTTCATCATGGAATTGTTAACTGTGACATTTCTACAATAGATATTCCTAGCATGTAGCTGAATATTCAAGCCCGATGCTCCAAAGAAAAGAGATTTGGGGATCATCAGCACAGTATTTGAGCACAGGAGGAATAGACAGGAAAGTATAAAAGGAGAGGAGAGAAGAAGCAACACAAAGAGGAGGAAAATCTATGAAGGATATTGCAATGGGATGGTCAAAAGAGTAGTGGGGGGATCTCAAAGCATGCAATGTAACACAAGTCAAGTAGAGAGTTTTGAAGGGAAGAAAATCAGTGATATCAAATGCAGCACTGAAAAAAAAATAATAAACCTTTCAGATATTTCTAAATCTGTGAAATACAACTATCTTATTTTAATTTACATTTTAAAAGTAATACATGTAGCTGGGCATGGTGGCACATGCCTATAATCCCAGTGACTCAGGAGGCTGAGGCAGGAAGGTCTTGAGTTCAAAGCCAGCCTCAGCAATGGCAAGGCACTAAGCAACTGAGACCCTGTCTCTAAATAAGATACAAAATAGGGCTGGGGGTGTGTCTCAGTGGTTGAGTATCCCTGAGTTCAAACCCATCCAAAAATAAAATAAAATAATGCATGAGGTTGAGCCTTTTTGTGTATAAAAGACTTTTCTATGAACTTTATATGCTTTCCCCAATATTATTTTCTTGGTACAGATGATTGAATTCAGGGGGCACTCAACCACTGAGCCACATCACCCGTCCCTTTTTCATATTTAGAAACAGGGTCTCCCTGAGTTGCTTAGGGCCTCACTAAGTTGCTGAGGCTGGCTTTGAATTGGAGTTCCTCTGCCTCAGCCTCCCTGGCTGCTGGGATTATAGGCATATACCACTGTGCCTGGCGCTTTGCCTAATTTTTAACAAGTTGTTAACCTTTTCCTATTTATTAATTTATAATGAGTTTTTAAGATCTCTTTATACAACAAATATTCTCTCATGTTGCTACAAATATTCTTCACCAAGTATTTTTTTCTGTGGAATCAATGCAATTTTTAAGTATAAAATTTTTCAACATCCATAAATTTATCAGTCTTCTTTTTTGGATTTTAGGTTTTATATTTTCCAGTCTTAATTCAAGATTATAAAAAGGAATAAGTCCTCAACTTCTCTTCTTGTATGTATATAGGTTTACTTTTAAGATTTTCTAATTTTTAATCCATAGGAAAAGCTTTTAGAATATGGATTTGTACATTTTAAAGTCAAACCACTTGTGTGTAAATATTAATGGAGATAGTTTAAAAATATTTTAATTTTAATAAAGGTTGTAGGCCATGTGTTGAAACAGACGGGAAAACAAAGGAGAATGAGCACTAAATAACTTGTAGAAAGTGGAGAAAATGAAAAGTAAATCAAGAAGAAATTTGTAGCTTGAAGGGTACAATCATGATGCACTATAAAGATGCTCAGGAAGCACCACTGTAAGTCAACTGCTAGGGAAAAAAGAATGTTAAGATTGTATATGGTAGAATAACTTGGATATTTTAATATTGCTGTGCTTGCCTGAGATTTGATACCTCAAAAATTTTGTTATATCTACTCTCCTCAGCACACAAAAATATTAAACTGACAATCTTTGGGTGTTTCTCTTTCCAAACAATAGTTGGACATAGTTTTTAAAAAAAACAATTCTAAAACATGAATTTTAAGTTTAAATTTTCTCCTATCTCAGCCTAAGAACTTTTCCTTTGCTAAAAGTTCTCTTTTTGTACTATTATCTCAATTAAGAGTACAGACAAAACACCCAAAGTGACTCAATATAAGGCTTGAACATATGCTATTGCCAAATATCTGAAGGTCTAAGGCAATGACATTAAATATAAATGTATAAATATAAATGTATAAAAATAATTAAAGTCTTGAGGCTACTAGGCACTTGGTTGGCATCTAGGAATTTGGATTTGGTAAAAGTACGCATACCTGTTATGAGTAACTCACTATGCCTAAAATGTTTCTACAGAAAATGGTGGTTTGTGCCAAACACCTGATTTCCTTGCAGGGATCTGGAATTTTGTCATATGCTAGGCAAAAAATGACAATCTCATTGACTACCCAAATTTCCATGCTCAGGAGAACTTTCCTTGCAGATAATATTTCATATGTGCTCTCAAAACTAGCTAGAGGAACTAAGCTTGTCCTGTGTGAAATTCTGGGATGTTCTGGGACAGGACTTTTGGAAGCTTGAGCTTAAATCTCCAAGAATTTGCTCCCATTAATCTTTTCCCTTTATTGATTGTTTAAAATATGAAATACTCTTTTTTATTATTTTTAAATTATAGTTGGGTGCAATACCTTTATTTTATTTGTTTATTTTTATGTGGTGCTGAGGATAGCACCTTGCATGTGCTAGGCAAGTGCTCTACTGCTGAGCCACAACCCCAGTCCTCCCTTTATTGATTTCTTATTATTTTGTTTTGTATCCTTTGAGTACAATGATATGCTGAGTCCTGTGGATTTTTCTAGAAAATACACAAACCATGGTATACAATAATACTATGTAATATTTAGATAGAATTCTTTACCAAGTGTAGAAATTAAAATCACCAAATATGTAAATGTTATGCTTACATACAGACTTTATACTTCTCAATAAGATTGGTATTATCTATAAACTAAGAGAGTCTTTAGATTTAAGTAATACAGAAAAATTATGCTCTATTTTGTAGGCCTTATTTGCACATGTAAATAGCAACAATTTTTTTAAACATAATAATAGCCATTATTAAATATATCGGTTAATTGCCGCAGTCTGGTTGGGCAAGATTCAGGAGCCACTTGTCAAAAGAAACGAACTTTATTTTTAGAACCACACATGCCAAACAAAACAGCTCCTCAGGAAAAACCCTCAGAGCCCAACTGCCATTTAAATAGTTACTTGGTTTAGAATTCTGAGGACAGTAATTATCTTCCTTCAATATAAAATACACTGTCTATAATTAACTACCTTACCATAATTAATTATTCTTATTACATGAGTAAAAAATGTAAGAATAGTATAAGTGGTCTATGTTTTTAATTTTGGCCTTTGCAGCCTTTTCGTCTTCATCACGTTTCTTGGCATTAAAAGAGAATAAAATCATGGCATTTGCAGGTAAATGAATGGCATTGGAGAAGATAATGCTAAGTGAAGTTAGCCAATCCCCCCAAAAAACAAATGCCGAATGTTTTCTCCGATATAAGGAGGCTGATTCATAGTGGGGTAGGGAGGGGGAGCATGGGAGGAATACACAAACTCTAGATAGGGTGGGGGGGTGGGAGGGAAAGGA
>NW_026000305.1:6403635-6436270 GCF_001458135.2 Marmota marmota marmota | reverse complement strand
TCCACCTCCTGGAAATAGAAAACTTTACTTTTTTCTAAACACTCCTCCTCCTCCTGCCCCTCCCCTTTCTCCTCCTCCTGCCCATGCCCCTCCTCCTCCTGCCCCTGCCCCTCCTCCTCCTGCCCCTCCTTCCCCCTCCTTCTCCCTCACCTCCCCTTCCCACTCCCCCTCTCCCTCCTCTTCCCCCTCCCCTTCCTCCCCTCCTCCTCCTCCTCCCTTCTTCTTCTTTGGTATGAGGGATGGAACCCAGGGGCACTTAACCACTGAGCCACACCCCCAGCCCTTTCTTGTATTTTATTTAGAGACTGGGTCTCACTGACTTCTTAGGGACTTGCTAATTTGCTGAGACTGGCTTTGAACTCAAGATCATCCTGTCTCAGCCTCCCTAGTGGCTGTGATTATGCTATTTAAAGTAGGTGTGCGCCCAGCCTCTACATTTGTTTTCTATTAAAAATCAAATCAGTAGAAGATACAGCATTTTTTAGCTATAACGGAAAAAAATAACTTTTCAGTGGAGAACCTGGCAGATAAAACCCTAACCAAGGTTAACATCATAAGTACTAAGACATTTTAACATCACTTAACTTTCTGAAATGATGAGTCAAGAAGGGTATAACATCATTTCTTTGTTGTTGTTCCCCAAAGCAACCTCAATCTACTCAAGAGAAAACATCAGAAACAATCCTGAACTGAGATACGTTCGATACACGGAAAAGTGTACTCTTTTCAAAAGTGTCAAATTCTTGAAGAGCAAGGAAAGACTGAATAATTGTCATAAACTGGAGGAGACTAATGAGATAAGGTGATTAAATGCAATGTAGGCTCCTGGATTAGATTCCAGAACAAAAAGGATGCTAGTAGAAATACTGGTGAAATCCAAATAAGAGCTGAAGTTTAGTTAATTATAAAATAGTGATACTGAATTCCTTCTGTTTATTATTATACTATGATTATATAAGACAACATTAGGTGAAGCTTGTAAAATGTACATTATTACTATTTTTAATATACCTTAAAATCTAAAATTATTTAAGATTAAAAAGTTCAAATTAAGAAATAAAATAGTAATTAAAATGAATAAGGGGAAGAAAAATCTCCATTCAATAAAACCTCAATGAGCAATACCATAAATGTCTCATTTTCATGACACAACCAAAACTACATATGAAGTATATGCACATTGATGACACAGGCATGAATTATTTTAAAACTAACTGGTTTATGTAATGATTCACTCATTAGTAAGAAAAATTCTACGTATTTTAAGATATTTAGGAAAAGGTAAACCTTTTTTTAACCTTGTTTTTGTATTTCTCCATCCTTTGGATAAAAAGAATGGAGAGTTTGTTTTCTTGGACAGTTTGAAAGGGTTGACATTTTTATTTTTTAATTATTGGTATCAGGGATGGAACTTGGAGTGATTTACCACTGAGCTACCTCCCCAGCCCTTTATTTTGAGACAAGGTTTCCTTAAATTGCTGAAGGTCTTGCTAAATTGTTGAGACTAACCTGGAATTTGCAATCCTCCCTGGATCACTGTAATTACAGGTGTGTGCCACTGCACCCAAGCTAAAGGATTGACTTTTGGATTAATTACATCACTATTAGGAAACATAGAATAATGACTTCTATTTATCAAAGCTAAATCATAAATTAAGCTACTCAGTTCACCTCTCAAAAGATTCATGGTTCTAATTCAACACCTTATTTATAGATAATGAGTGAGAAGTTGCTACTCTGAGTAGTTTTTAGGGTATAAATTTGAGCAATGTCCAGAATTCCTTTTAAAAAAAGCAGGGAGTAGGCATGTCTATGACTCTGAATAATTTTAATGAAAAACAGACTTTAAATTTATAATATTTAATAATTTCAGTTAGGAAATAAGAAAGTTATAGCTCTGTTTACATACTGAGTTGGTTTCTCATCTTCAGTACTATTGACAGTTTGGCCAAATAATTCTTTGTTATAGGGGTTGTCCTATATACAACCAGAGATATGAAAAATTGTGCTGTATATGTATAACAAGAATTTTAATCCATTCTGCTGTAAAAAAAATTTAAATAAATAAATTTTTTTTAAAAATCTAGAAAATTTAGTAGTATTGCTGGTTTTTACCCATTAGGTGGCAGCAGCACCCCTCTTCCTAGTTGTAACACCTCAAAGTATCTCCACACATTATGAAATGTCACTTAAGGTAAAGTAGGGGAAATCAAACCCTGTTAAAAATTATAATCAATTATAAGAGATTAAAACAAAAAAAGGAATTTCTTTTTCATTTCCTAAATCATCTCCCAAATAGAACTGCTATTTCTGTAGGAAAAATCACTATACTAAAAATCTAAATTATGGAGTTAATAATTTTAGATAAAATTTACTGTAACTGCAAATGCTAATTACTGACTACTGAATGCCTATTATAACTAACTCTTACTTAATAGTTAAGACTGATCATGGAGTAAAATACACTCAAATAAATGAACAGCTATCTTACAAAAGCCTGTTCAATGCCACAATCCCTTCTTCCCTTTATCCTAAAAAAGATATGAGCCACATCTTAAAATATGGAAGTCTAAAGATTTAGAAAAACACCTTTTACTACTTGATAAACTATAACATAAGGTATAAATGCAGAGGGAAATCTTATGGGACAGACCACAAGAAGAAAGAAAAACACCATTTGTAGCAAGAAAGCACTGAAGCCCCTAAAACCCCCTATGGTACTTGTGTTGAACTGAGCTCTCTGAATAAAGGCATAACCATTTAAGAATACAACATTAGCAAAAAGAGTAAGTAGGAAAAAAAGATTTTATCAGCTGGCAAAGTAAGGTGAGATAATAAGATTAACTGTCTTTATGGACCCTGGATAAGTGGTGAGAGAGAAGCAAACATTTTTCTGAGAATTTATAAATGCAGTCATGTCTACATGTGAATTTGGGTTTAAATGTATATTACAGGAATTATCTAGCAAATCCAATCTGGTAGTAGTTAATAGTACTGAAGATGAGAAACAAACTCAGTATGTAAACATAGCTATAACTTTCTCAATTTCCTAACTGGAATTATGAAATATTAAAAATTTAAAGTATGTTTTTCATTAAAATTATTCAGAGTCATAGACATGCCTACTTCCTGCTTTTTTAAAAGGAATTCTGGACATTGCTCTGGCAGTCAAAATTGGAGAAACATCCCTGACCCAGGATTTTCACAGGTTTAAATAAATGAGGAAAACAGGATAAAACTGAGGAGAAAATTATGAAACTGAAATACAGATTTAAGATGAGAGTGAAAATAATGCTGATATAAAAGAAGATGACAGAAAGGTAAATGGAATAAAGAGTCTAATATCTGAAATCCTAGAAAAAATGGCAATTAGAATTTGTGAAAGATTATACTCAAAGAGATAATGTCTGAGAATATTCTATAACTGTTTAGGGAAATTAAGCAGCACAAAAATTTGCAAGCAGGACAAATAAAAATCCACATCTAAATACATTATAGTAAAATATGGAAAATATCAAAAACTTAACTAACTTTAGAAAACCTACAGTGAAATTTCAAATAACTTAGAAAAGATCTGAAATCAGGCTCAGAATTTTAAATCAAAACAGTAAAGTAACTTCCAAATAATGTACATTCAATACATGTTTTTCAAGACAGTGATGTTCTATTAAGTTACCCCAAACACTAACATAGCAAATATTGAATCACTGCTTCTCAGGGAGAATATAGGGGTAGTATCCTAGGACTTTGAGGTAACATTATCCTCAACTAATACATAACTTTATGTGTAGTTTCTATTATATTTAATATGTATTATTGATGCACTAAAATTTAACTCATGAAGAGTACTATTGGTTACCTTATTAGCAGATGGATTTTCTCTGCAAGGAATACCATAACTTTCTTGGACCTAGAAATACTAGATAGTATTTCATAGGCAGCATAGTTGGGGACCATTTTAAATAGTAAAATCAACAAGAGAAAGCACACAAATAGGAAAAAAATGTGGCACTCACATCACAGGGAAGACACTTGTTTATAGCATAAGAGCTGAAATATGAAGGCAGAGCATTCACTACTTTTTAAAACCTCAGGTGAGAATGTGCAGTGGGGGAAGTGTAATTTTTCACCACTCTGTGTATGTCCTGAAATGACCATGAAAGCACCACAGGTATTTTCAGTTTACAAATTTTGGAAAGAAGGAAAGTATGAAATTTTTTTTAAATTAAAATACTCTTCTGGAGTACTATTAAGCATGATAGATACAGGAAAAGAAGAGGGAGACTATATTGGCTATCATGAAAATCATCAAATTGATACTATTTTCAGATAATTCAATATCTACAAATAAAAGTAAACATATTCCCCAACCTAGCATTCCCACTCCTAGATATATACCCTCAAATTGACCCCAGTCTATATAGGAAGTACATCTAAAAATGATCACAGCAGTATTGCTTATACTAATCAAAAAGGGAAATAATCTAAATGTCCATCACTAAAAGAATGGATAAAATGTGGTATATTTCTATAATGAAAAATTACACAGAAATGAAAATGAAAAAAATATCATTAATGTGTCACAAACAACACCTTAAAAAAGACATGACATCACACATAAAAATTTGAAAATATGCAATATATAACTACACCTCAAGAATGTACATGTGGTATAATACACAGAAATGTACAGAAATCATAAACATCAACTTTTAGATAGTGGTATATCTGATGAAGGGAAAAGGAAGATATGTTGATACTCTTTTTTAATATTTTTTAAACCAGGTAGTAGGTATTCTAGTGTTTTATTAATTTTTTTCTACTTTTTTGTAGAATAAGGATCAAAGCCACATGATTTAAGAGGAAATCATTTTTATTAAAATATTAAGGTCATAGTCCTTGTACCATGAAATGGTATATTTTTTAAACATAAAATTAAAAGAAACAAAAACCACATATTAATATATACTATTATGTTAACAACAGTTTTAGCATGCAGAGCAAAACTATAACTTGAACTTGATATAAATTTAATGTAATGTAGCTATTTTCCAAGACTGTTATTACATTTTCTATCCCTAAACATTAAGCTTCCTTTGTAGAAAAACTAATTTGAAGTTTACAGTATCAGTAGCTTCTTATTCCAACATTCTCATGTTCTGCACTTTTTTTGTACTTCAATGTAACTCTTTGTTTACATGACTGATTCTCCAACCAGACTGTGGATATCCTAGGAATAAGGATGAATCCTAATCATCATTGCACCATTCGCTGAATGTAATGCTTAACATAAGTACTCAATAACTAAGTAAATATAGGGTGAAAAATGTTTTGTAGAGGTAAATGAATTGTTGAGGAAAAAAAGCACCACTGATTCTGGAAAAGAGGACTATTATACATTTAAACACTTACAAAGAATCTTATGTTAAAAGAATGCTGATTATAAGCTTATAGTATTTGTTAGGATTCTATATAAGTTATCATTCAGAGTGAACAAATGCTGCTGACAAGCATTAGAAAACCAAAGTCATAGAGGTTCCCTAACTTTTTTACTTCATGAACTAGTATAATTGAAGGAATATATCAACACACCAAAAGTGTAAGAATGAGAATTTCAGAGTATATGATAGTTTTTAATATTGAAAACCTTTAGATTTGCAAAATATTTTAATTTAAATATTTTTCCCATTTGGACTCAGTCATGAAACCTCATTGCAGATCAGGAATATCACACACTTATCAATAAATTTAAATAAGAGTTCTGGGCCCAATATCCCTGGAATTTTCAATTTGATATACCTAGCATGCGTTTCAAAAAAAGCTCACCAGGTTAATTTTCAGGGAGATCTAAGCTTAGAAACCATCTAACCTAGATGGTTAGCATTCCTTTCCACAAGAAAATTGAAATATTACTATGCTTCTGTGGCTATCATACTCACACACAAGAATGAAACACATGATCTCATATATAACTTCAAAATCCAAAAAGTTCTGAAAATTGGAGCTATACATAACAGTTGGTAGGAAAGCATAATCTGAGTAGAAGGAATTTGATGGCAAACATAATTTAAACAAAAAAATCTTTCACTTATCTCATTAATGTCCACATACTTCATTGTGGAAATATTAATCTGCTTAATTATAGAATGTTGCTCCAAGCAGCACTAGAGATATAATGCAATATATGGCATGTGCCTTATTGCCATTCTAAAATTTAAAGAAGTCCTACTACTGATTTTATTATTAAAACCATCAACTCAAATCAAAAGGTTTCCCTTGTATGACTATTTTCTCAATCACCCATTATGTGAAGAGTGCTTATTGTTTAAAATAGACATATCTTAACAGTATAAAAGTACCTAATATTGAGGAATCATGTAATTGTTGATTGTTTCTTTGTGGAAAAGGGCCCCATGTAAACAATTTTTTCCCAAATAACAAAATCATTTTCAAATTTGTGTCAGCAATATTTTCTCTTTGAAAACACATGGGAGTTACACAACCAGTCTAATACTTTATATTTTTAAGTACTTTTAAGTCAAATTTAAAAATAACTTAAAGAATTTAAATAATAATTTGCTTATAGGGCTGGGGCTATAGCTCAGTGTCAGAGCACTTGCCTTGCACATGTGAGGCACTGAGTTCAATCCTCAGCACCACATAAAAATAAATAAAATATAATAAACAAATAAAATAAAGCCATGCTGTCCAACTACACCTACAAAAGAATTAAAGCATAATTTGCTTTTAAATCTCACAATACTTACTACAAAATAAAATATGTAGGAGTAAAACTAAAGATGTGAAAAATCTCTACAATGAAAATTATAAAATATTAAGAAAGAAGTTGAAGAAAACACTAGAAGATGAAATGAATGATACTATTGCACTTGTTTTAATAAATTCAGAGTAACACGTTGGTCCCATAAAAGCAGAAAATATATGTGTACATATATACACACACAGATACAGAGGCTAGATACACAATAAGGCCATACAAATTTTTATCTGAGTCCTATTCCAAATAGTTTTATGCATAACACTATAATATAGAAAAGAGACAAGATTATCAATAATTAGAATATATTTCAAGTATAAATAAATACACATATGTACATGAAACATACAGGGGGGAACTACCTATTTTCAACTAGAAATTCAGAGACATTTTCTCTGGAAAGCGGTGATATGTAAGCTAAGCCTGAAAGCAGGAAAGGTGATTAGGAAGAAGGCAGTAGGTAAAAGAGTGTACTAACTTAATAGAAGAAAAAGTACACCCAAATATTCATCATGGTTAGGTTAGATTTTGGCTTCCTTAACAAGACTCCTATAGTGCAAGAAATAAAATCAAGAATCAATAAATGGGATGAATTCAAACTGAAAAGCTTCTTCTCTGCAAAAGAAACAATCAGTGAGGTGGAGAGAGAGTCTACAGAACAGGAGCAAATTTTTATCACAAGCACATCAGATAGAGCACTAATCTCTAGGATATATAAAGAACTCAAAACACTTAACACCAAAAAATAATTAACTAATTAAAAGATAAATGGGCCAAAGAAATGAACACACACTTCTCAGAAGATGATATAAAATCAATCAACAAATATATGAAAAATGTTCAAAATCTCTAGCAATTACAGAAATGCAAATCAAAACTACAGTAAAATTTCATCTCACTCCAGTCAGAATGACAGCTATTAAGAACACAAACAACAATAACTATTGGCAAGGATGTAGGGAAAAAGGCATTCTCATACATTGCTGGTGGGGCTGCAAATTGGTGCAACCAATCTGGAAAGCAGTATGGAGATTCCTTGGAAAACTGGGAATGGAACCACCATTTGACCCAGCTAGCCCACTCCTCAGTTTATACCCAAAGGACTTAAAAACAGCATACTATAGTGATGCAGCAACATCAATGTTTATAGCAGCACAATTCACAATAGCTAAATTGTGGAGCCAAACTAGATGCCCTTCAATATATGAATGGATAAAGAAACTGTGGTATATATACACAATGGAATATTACTCAGCATTAAAAGAGAATACAATTACGGCATTTGCAGGTAAATGGATGGAGTTGGAGAATATCATGCTAAGTGAAGTAAGCCAATCCCAAAAAACCAAATGCTGAATGTTTTCTTTGATATGTGGATGCTGAGCCATAATGGGGGCGGAGGGGAGCATGAGAGGAATGAAGGAACTTTAGATAGGGCAAAGGGGAGGGAGGGGAAGGAAGGGGGCATGGGGGTAGGAAAGATGGTGGAATGAGATGGACATCATTGCCCTAACTACATACATAAAGACACGAATGGTGTGACTCTACTTTGTGTACAACCAGGGGCATGAAAAATTGTACTCTATATATGTACTATGAATTGAAATGCATTCTACTGTCATGTATAACAAATTAGAATAAATTAATAAATTAAACAGGAAAAAAAGTGCACTAAGCAGAGGAACAGTATATATGAAAGGTAAAGTGTCAGAGAACTGTGGTGGAGGCCCAAGGCTTTGAATCGCAAGTGCTGTAAGTCTGGCACATAACACCTTACGTAAGACCTTAGTCATAACAATTGTTCTAGCTGCAGCAAAATAACCGGGGGGTGACGAAGAACTTGTATACGCTGATACAGCAGGAGTAGGAGCCGTTTATTGCAGGACAGGAGCAGTATTTATACATTCCACACAGCTTATCTAATTAGCATAAACTAGATACATCAGTCAACCAATAAGGAATCTCCACACTTAATGGCTCACTTTTGTTACTTCTCAAACCACTCCCTCTGGCATTTTGCCAGGCACCATCCAGACTTGTTTAGGAACTCTAACATTCCCCTGGCAAAATGCCAGGTGTTATTTTGACTTGTTTACAGACTCTAACAACACCTTACGTAAGACCTTAGTCATAACAATTATTCTATACATGTCAATAAATATTACTATGTTTCTAAACTTAGTCCATAAAAATAAAATATTTTAGCCAGTATCTTTTTAGAAGGCAGAGAAAAAACAAAGGAAAACAAAGGCTGTCTTAATAGCAATCAGTTTTCCAAACTGAATTTGTGATTAATCAGTGAAGTATTATTCTATCAGGGCTATTTTCAAAAAATAAAATACTCCTAGAACCTATCAACAACTATCATATACAAAACACTGCAGTATTTCAATTTTGGTTCATAGTTCAATTTTATAGTTGAAATAACGCCATTACGTTCCATGTTGGCATGTCTATTTTTCCCACTCCATATAGAGGGCATTTACTTAGTATGGTATACACAAAGGATGATTATTTAAATAACACCTCAATTTAAAAATCATATACGATGTTTCTAGAAAGTACCTAAGAACTAGATGCAAGGTTTTAGACCTAGGGATTTTTTTTTTAATTTTTACCTTACTGCAAATGATTTGTTATCAGAAAAACAGTGGCAGCATTACAAGTAACATGCATATTTGATAGTGTCTTGACAATGTTGCTTCAGTCATCCTTTACTGCAAAGTAAATCTTATATTTCAAAATTAATTCAATGGATTACTACTCCTATTGCTCCACTGCTACAGTTTTAATATCTTGGTCAACATTCTCACATACTACATTACTCCACATAAGAAGATATTCTTAAACCTGAAGTTCAGGTTCACTTTCTTTTAATATTTATTTTTTAATTGTAGTTGGACACAATATCTTCATTTTATTTATTTATTTTTATGTTGTGTTGAGGATCGAACCCAAGGCCTCACATGTGCTAGGCGAGCACTCTACCGCTGAGCCACAATCCCAGCCCCCAGGTTCACTTTTTAAATGCCTAAATTATATTTTCTTACATAAATTTTGATAAAAATTTTAAAAGTGATTTACATTTTTCTTTTGCATAATCTACAAAATAATACATTTTTTTCTGATCATTGAGGATCCATATGACAGCTTTAAATAACTGCTGTTTGATATAATGGATAATTTTATTTCCTCTATTGATGCCACTTTTAATGTTTGCATATTTCCATCTTTCAGTTTTCTAATATTAATATACCTAGACCTAATAAATCAGAAAAGATATTATTACTTGGAATAAAAATTCAGTAAGTTATGGTATACATGATGAGTGGGTACACAGTTCATATAGTTAGCTAGAGAGGAAACTAGGGCAATATCCTATTATTTCTCAGTCATTATCTTTTTAATACCTGATATTGCCAGAAAAAATTAAAAAATTATAAATCAAATAGATATCTCTTTTAATAGGGAATATCTATGAACCAGACTTCTCTTCTGGAGAATCTGGGCTAGGATGTTGTATAATATGATTGCTTAAATTCATATTTTTCCAACTCTTTTAAAGCAAAATATCAAGCACAGTATTAACATATGAAAAAGTAGATCTACATTACCCGTAGGATTCCAGTAAGTTAATTACACCGTAGGTTCTAGAAGCACTGTGGAAAGTGAACAGAAGAGATTCTGAAAACCAGTATAATTCCTTTACTTTATTCTTATAAGTTCTTTGGCTTTCTTAGCTTTAATTTCCTCTTCTATAAAGTGGAGATAATACAATTTGTCTTCCATTGTTGCTTTGAGAATTTGAAATAATGTTTGTATAATCCACAACATAAAGTCTGGCATATAGTAATCTTCAATAAATAGCTAGTATAATCATTTCCTCATGATTTTGCTAAATTACCTATCTTAATTGAGCAATCATGTTAGTAAGGATGACAAGCATTTAAATTTGTCTTTAAAGCATTCTATACAACTGATTTGTAACTACAGTGCTGATAAGCAAGGGATGGAAATTAGCTGTCTTTCAAGAGTACTGGCTTAAACTTAAATAAGAATCAAGATTCAATAGATTCTTTGTGTATATAGAAAGAAACCTTCCTTTAAGATAGAATTGAATTTATTCTGCTTCTAAAGAAAAAAAATTGATAGTCGGGAGTAAATTATACAAATATAGTGGGGAAGAAACTATTTCATTCAAGTATCAACAACAGGATTATGCAATCCTCTAGATTCATAAAAGAGTAGAGGTTATGAAAAACAGAAGGAAAAGGGAGGAAATAAAATTGTCCCATGAGTAGCTTTCCCAGAATAAATTAGTAGTACCAATACAATAAAGTACTTATCCATATATTTGATGGAAAGTGACACTATATATCCAGCTTTCCCCTTTTTGAACTCCCCAGCATCTTGATCGCTCCTTGTGTGTTTCAGGGAAGTAGTCTCTGAAATTAAAGAATTACTGTTCATTCAGATCATCAAAATTGAATAGAAGGGCTGGGGTGTGACTCAGCAGTAGAGTGCTCACAGGGCAAGTGCAAGGCCCTGGGTTTGATCTTCAGCAGCACATAAAAATAAATAAACAAAATAAAGGTATTGTGTCCCACTAAAACTAAAAAATAAATATTTTTTTAAAAATTGAATAGAGCATTAGAAATCATTTGTCAAGCCCCCTCATTTTAACTGACACCTAGAAATAGATAACTGAGGAATAACTGCTGAACACAAGAGCAAGGAAGCACTTATTTAAACTAGGATGTACTATATTACATTTCTATTTATCCCCACCTATGAGTATTCTGGCTCCACTAGAATAAAAGCTCCACAAGTTTTGTAACAGAACTTATAACTTTCCGTGATCCATAGCCTTAATAATTACGTATTAATAAAGGTAATTCACCCATTTTGTGCCCAGTATAGACCCAATGCAATGTAAAGAAATAAGGAAATGAAGATAAAGACATTATCTTCTAGGAATTCAGTGTAATGAAAGAGATAAGTAAACATGATTACAACAATAATGGGGAGATTGGGATGGAGGGAAAAAAAGAGATGGGGAAAAGAACAGAGTAGAAGCTGGTAGGAAATAGTACTTTTAGATTCCTAGGTTTGACAGGGATGATAAAGGACTAGTCAGGACAGAAAGTTTTCTGTAAACGAATCACACTTGACTAATTTTAACAATAAAATGAATTATGAGTTCACTAGAAGAAGAGTAATAATGTAGAGAAAAACAAGCAGCAGCATGGACTAGGGAAGTATCCCATATTTTCTATTATTGTTTCACTTCTGTAGTTAACTCTAGTCTCTCTACATCCTTTATAACTATTGCTAGTAAATGCTTGTAAAAATACCAACATGAATACGTCACAACAAATAAATTTGGCCATTTGATCAATTTCTTTAAAGTAAGATTTGCCAAAACCCACAGACAAATTCAGGGTGTTTAATTGTCCAGAGACAGAAGTTAAAATTAACATGTAACCCACTTGAATCAAAGTGTGAAATATGTTATATCAAGAACTATGTAATGTTTTGAACAGCCAACAATAAAAAATTAAAAAAAAATTAACATGTAACTGAATTATGTTAGCATAATTAACCTTATACAGTACAACAATGAAATTTTTACATTTTATTAAGGTAATTAATAAATGTTCTTTAAGTTTCAATTAAAGTTATTTATGGAAGACAAGTTTAGGTCCATATGTCATTCTTGTCTTCTATAATCCAAAGAAAAGGTCTGGAATTCACATAGATGAACTAAGAAAAGTAATTACAGCCAAATGGTATGAGTCAAAACTTCTCACTTCATCTGATAGTCTGAAGGGCAGTTGCTTTTCTTCAGGTATTATTCTTGAGATGGTACTATAGTACCATTAACTCTAATTATAGTCAGGCATAGTTTTAATTTTCTTTGGGTACTGGAGACTGAACCATCCGCTTTACCACTGAACCACATCCCCAGCAGTTTTTTATATTTTATTTAGAGACAGGGTCTTGCTAAGTTGCTGAGGCTAGCTTTGAACTCACATTCCTTCTGCCCTAGCCTCCCTAGCTGCTAGGATTATAGGGTTGCACCACTATGCTGGTAGGCATACATTTTTAATTAAAGAAAATTAGCAACCAGTTTTCTTATTATTGGAAATCACCAACCTACATTATTAGAGAACAAAAACAATTTTAGAGTTTTTAGCTCCAATCCCTCCAAATGTTCTGGGTGAAAAGATAATGTAAGTTATTTCCTTATACTAAACAACATTTTGAAAACTTTACAATTAGGCAGACCCTTTCATTTCACTATAATTTCACAACAACTTTATAAGGATGGCATTTCTGTTATTATGATGTACATAGACTCCACATTGAATGAAGGATATATGACTTGCCCTGACAGGTTTTGTAACAGAAACTGGTATTAAATATTGATCTTCTGACAGATAATCTGATGTTCTTCCCTTATGATACTTGTAAAACTACATTGGTTTTGCTGTGTTTAAACTGCAGTGATTAAGTGGTCCCTTTTAAATCATCTACTCTGTTAAAAAGTTCTTTGTGTATATAGAAATTTGTGTATATAAAAATTCTTTGTGTATATGGAAAGAAACCTTCCTTTAAGATAGAATTTAGTATTTTTTAACAAAGTAGGGGGACCTTTTGTACCCCTCTTAAGGGTTCACATTTTATTCCATTTTACTCAGTACTGAACATTATATCAAATTAGCAATGTTCTCAGCATGACATATATAATTTAATTCCCCCAAAGCCAAAAGACATTTAATGTGAGCGGTCAAACAATTAACTATGATCCACATTTTGTCAAGTTCTATTCAATGGAAAAATACCAAGTTACCAAATTATTCCATAACGCCAAAACCTAGAGTAAAGAGGAATTACAGAAACCTGGAGCTCCTGTGATGACATTTCAATTGTGGAAAACAATTTCATCCTTCTCCAATTTAGGGCTTCACAAAGGTTGGACCTAAGCCCCGACCTGATTTTGTTTAAGTAGGAACACAGGTATAACTAATGACTTTTATAGTTTGACGGAAGTATATGAGTTTCCTCAGGCATTAAATTAACAAGCACACCTTTACTTTGAACAGCTGGTGGTAAGCACTTTATCTTATTACCAGTCACCTACATTCAGGAAAAAAAGAAGTGCAGTTTACCAAAAGCTTGTTTGCCTTCATATTACATTCAGAACCTATAGCTCCACCCAAAACCTTTGGCGAACTCCTTCCTGCCTGGTCTCTGTTCTCACACCATTCCCTAACAATTTCAAAAGAAGAGGACGCATTCACTAAAAGGACAGGTTAAAAATTCTCAAGGAGGCAGGGCTCGCAATCAATAATATCAATCAGTGTGGCGATTTCTGAGTCTTCCCAAAGCCAAAACACTCTCCCTGACTCTGGGATGGCAGTGGCTACCAGGAAAAAAACAAACAAAACAAGTAGTGGAAACTACCAATTGATACTGGCGCTTTCACTTCTCCACTAATGTACCAAAAAGGTCAAGAAGCCTTCTAGGGCCCTAGCCCTTCCCCAACTCCCTAGAAGCACCTTTTAAGACGGAAAACAACACTCTCCACTTTCGATTTGATCCCCAAATCCACCCTTCCCGCGCCTGGCTGGTAGGTTTGCAATTCCACTTCCTGTTTCTATTCCCGCCTCTCGGCGGGGTGGAGCCCTGTGCATCCTAGGGGTGGGGCTGAGCAACGCCTCATTGGTAAGGATAAATTACAGTCGCTTGGGGGCAGTAGAGGTCTTGAGGGCAAGAGGTTACGCCCCTCCCCCTGGGGTCCTTCACGTGCAGTTAGTCTGGTAGTGTGCCTAACGGTCTTCTTCGGCCCGCCAACCTTCTGGTTCTTTCCTTAACCTTCTACCCCACCTCTTCCCTCAGATTTCGCATTAACCCTGGCCCCTCACCTCTGTTTTCAGAGTTTAAATCCTATCGGATGAAGGAGAAAGGTATAGGGAATTTAAAGTACTTTTAAAAATATGTAGTATAAGATAATAGTTGGGGGAGGGGGTTAACGCCATTGATAATTTTTTGAGTTGTGAAGATCAGTTGAGGATTTTAAAAGACTAACAATCCTTCAAATTTCAGGTTGTAAAGAGAAGACAAAGTAAAGTTAGACTTAAGAGGTAATGTTGGTATGAAATATATATTCATAATTTTTTTTTCATTTTACCGTAGACAATATAAGATACGGCATTTACTATGCAATCTCTATTAATCATGGGTGGGGAGAAGTATGGGTAGTTGTTGGTGTTTTATAGAACTTATTAATATGTATGAAGGTAGTTTATTATGGAAAGAAAGGGATCTTTGCCGTTGAAGTTGCTGCGGTTTGATTTAAATCTTAAGAAATTTCAAGGCAAACCTAAAAAGCATTAGTTTGGAAGCGTAACTGTAACAAATTCTCTTTCTGAGGAATATAAGAAATTTGGTTTTAAAATTTGTAAAATATCAGCATGTGGGGAAAATATGTATATAATTGAATAAGGTTTTTATCCTTAGGATCATTTCCTTTGAGGCCTAAATATTTTTAAAAGCTACTGTTTTATCACTTTGTGTTAATGGTGATTGCTTATAGGCTTCAGAGTAGTACCTAATTATGAGCCTTCAAAGCTGATTAAAAAAAAAAAACAACTTTCTGAATACAAGGTTCTGGATAAATGCAATCCGGAAATCACTTCCACCCCGGGGACTTTCCCCAGGGAAATTTATTAAGATTATTTTTGTACCAGACTTTATATTTCAAATACAATAATTCCTTTATAGAAACAAACATTTTATCAATTTGCATACTAGAAAAACATATTTCACTTTTGGAGAACTTGTTTTTGGCATAAAGTTAAAAAAATTTTTTTAAAGATCCTCAGAGACCTAGTATCTATCTATCTATATCTATTTATTGATTTTCATTTTTTTGGAGAGGATAGTACCAGGGATTGAACTCAGGGGGGCACTCAACCACTGAGCCACATCCTCAGCCCTATTTTATATTGTATTTAGAGACAGGGTCTCACTTAGTTGCTTAGCTAATTGCTGAGGCTGCCTTTGAACCCGTGATCCTCCTTCCTTCACCTCCTGAGCTGTTGGGATTACAGGTGTGAATCACCACACCCTGCAGCGGCTTAGTATTTTTTAACAAGCTCTTTATGATAAATCCACATATAGACTGGAACAATCTGCTCGAAGTTAAGCATTTCCATGTTTTATGTATATTAACATTTCATTCTTAGTGTTATATGTATTAGGCAACCTATAAAAATAAGCCTTTTAAAAATATTTATGATTTTCCTTGCAAATTGTAGAATTTAATAAGAGACATATCCTTAGAATATCTTTTTGTAAAGAAAAATTTAGATCTGAAAATATTTATGGGTATTTGTTGTTAACGTCCATCTTAGAAATTATAATAACCTGTACTAATAATTTAGAAGATTGTTTTATTTTTATGAATTCTGTACTAATTTTGATTCCAAAAATTACCTTCATATTTATCTTGAATATTTGATGTCTTACACCTTTATTTGAAAAATGTTAACTTAGGCACACTAATAGAACTATGTAAAGTAAATATATATTATAACTGCTGCTGTTGAAATCAAGGAGTGGATATCTGTTATACAACATTTTTATTACGGAAAAAAATAAAAAAGACTATAAAATTTAGTTGTTTTATCAATGAATACCTATAAAAAACTTTCGTAAAATGTGTGCACAGAATAAACAAAGGCAACATAGCAGATACACCCTTGTCGCCTATCATCCAATTTCTGTCAGTTCCCTTGTGTACATCTTTCCAACAATATTCCTTTACTTTCCTCATCTGACTGCCTTTGTATTGATTTTATGTATAAACTGCTTTTTTTATTGTGAGTGGGGGGCAGTACAGGGAATTGAACTCGGGGGCACTGGACTACTGAGCCACATCCCTATCTATATTTTGTGTTTTATTTAGAGACAAGGTCTCACTAAGTTGCTTAGCACCTCGCTTTTTGCTGAGGCTGGCTTTGAACTTGAGATCCCCTTGCCTCAGTCTCCAGAGCTGCTGGCATTATAGGTGTGGGTCACCATGCCCGACAACCTCATTGCTTTTCTTTATAGCTTTGCCAGAATATTTGTATTTATACATATAATATTTAGGTTGCTTTTTTAAAAATTTCTGTATAAAAGAAGTAATATGTCTTTTCTTCTGTCTTGCTTTTGTAACTCATCATAATGTCCCTCAATTCCGTTTTAGTGTGTCATTGGGTTCATTCATTTTCACTGCTCTGAGTATTCCACTGTATTCTATCATTCTCCTGATGATGAACATTTAGGTTGTTACCAGATTAATGTTTCTTCTAAGAATGTATTAGTGTTAATTAAATACATAGTTTGAATAAACACTTAAGATCAAAAACTTATTTTAATTCCCTAAACATGTTAGGATAAAAATCTGAATATAATTATTTTACCATAGTAATTATTAATGGTAAGTTTAATAAAAACCAAATGTTATCTTTAAAAATATAATTTTAGTGTTGGGGTTGTGGCTCAGTGGCAAAGCACTCACCTAATATGTGTGAGGCCCTGGGTTTGATCATCAGCACCACATAAAAATAAATAAATAAAATAAAGGTATTGTGTCCAACTACAACTAAAAAATAAAACATTAAAAAAACATATAATTTTACTCTTTCACCTTAGGCACTATTATTCAGTCATTGTTATTTTTATTCATATGTCTTACTGCTTAGAGTTATCTCGGATCTTTTTTTTGTTTCTTCCTTTCTCCAGATTTGGCAATACCTCCTTATGCTGTCTCACCTAAATAGGGAGGCACCTTTTTTTCCTCCTTTCATGCTTAGGTTCTTTTGGTACCTGGTTAACTTTAAATATCAAAGTTTAAAGCTACATCAGTCACATGTTGATAAACTCAAGTATGCTACCTTTCACCTATTTATACTTTGAAGGATGCATTTTTTAGATATATGAATTGTAATTGGATGTGGTGACCCAAACATGTAATCCCAGTGACTCAGGAGACTGAGGCAGAATCAAAAGTTTGAGGCCAATCTTAGCCATTTAAAAAAATTTTAAATATAGATTTTCATTATCTTTGTTATTTTACCATCCAGGAGGTATTTGAAGAAAACGCTTAAGGAAAGAAAAGGCAAAGACTTTTATCAACACAGATGAACACAAGGTAAAATAAAATATATATGCTTTAAAAGACCACTACTCTGTCCCTCATCCATTTTACTGGACATTGAACCTATACATTTAAATACAAATACTGCTTTTGTTTATTGTCACTTTCTTATAAGTTTACTACACTTCAGCCTAGATTAATCAGTTCTGGAGACTCAAGTCAAAATTATGTCAAAGTTATTCCCATAGTTAGAAGAAAGCCTAGCATGCTTCATAATTTTTGAGTTCACTGTGTCAGTTACATACATTCTGTGATTTTTTAATATTATTATTCTATAATGTAGTCCTTAAATCTTACCTCTAGAACAGGTTTTCTAAAATACTTCAGACATTTTGGACTGAACTGTTCTTTGTTTGAAGGGGCTGTCCTGTGCTGTGTAGAATATTTAGTAAAATCCTTGACCTCTACCACCTACATAACTGTAAGAACCTACCTACTCTAATTATAACAAGCAAATCTGTCTCTAGATATTGTCTAATATCCTCCAGAATACAAAATTGCTTCCAGGGAAGAACCACAATCTTGCTCTGGAACCATTAAACACTGCCTTTATATTAAACCTACAAAATGGTTAATAGCAGTAGACATAACCACAATAAGAACAAACAACAGTATAATCCCTAATTTCTGAACTATTTTACTATGGTTGGTAAAATGGGAATCCATGAAAGTTATTTTAAAGTCATTGTGATTTTGTTTTTCTTTTTTACTTTGGAAATAATGGAAGGAACAGGGCATTTGGAGTCATTCAAAGCTAGATTTGAATTTCTGGTTCCTTTATTAAATAACTGATAATCTTATACAGTGTATTCAATGTCTTTTGGTTTGACTTCCTCATTTTCAAGAACAAGGATAGTATTTATTTGATAGTTTTTCTGTGATTAATTAAATCATTATGTAAAGTTAGAATATTTAAAGAAGACAATCTCAGAAATGATAATGGCCTCTGTAACAAAAAAATCAACAAAGAGGTAAGCATCATGAGAAATGAAAAGAGATAACCATAGTAACACAAAAATAAGCTTAGTGCTTAGAAAAATTGAGGAATTTCTCCATTATTCGTTGAGAAAGAATTAATATTTAGAAAGAGGCCAGGGAAAGACAATAAAAACAAGTGCCAGAAGGGCTTTGATCAGAATAGATTGTTTAATAATCTTTTGTATGATCACAATAGGCAAAAGTTGATCATATCATAGTATGTAAAATCATACAGTTTATGATAGAGTAAATATGAATTTTCTCCTGTGATCTTGGCAGCTTAGAATAGGTGATCTTTTGCCTCAGACTACTCTGAAAGACAAACTCATTTTTAAAAATTTTAAAATAAGTTTAATCACATATTCTCTCAATATTACATGATTCTCTTTGTAGTTTTATCATAAATATTTTATAAGAAGTTCTTAAAATATAATAACATATTAGACTACCATGTTTCCATCTTTTTAAAGAATTTACAACACTTAATATTGTCATCCTTGGTTTAAGTCCTTTCATTTTAAAAAGAACAGTAAAGATGAGGTTGAAGTCTAAGTGTAGTCAAAGGCCACACTCACTCATCTTATTCTTGGATCCTTTTCTTCTGAGACAGCTACTTTCATGAGGTTTCATGTGTCCCTTTATATACATAAACATGCTTTAATTAATAATATATAATATTTAACATGTATTTTGAAATATACAGTTATTACACTTACTATACATCTAGGTTCCATACTTTTTGTTCAGCATTGTTTTTGAGATCTAACCTAGTGTCTACATTTATGTGGAGAATAAGCTAACACATCAATATGGCAAGTTTTATTATCTATTACCCTCTTTATGAATATTTAGTTATCTTTAATATATTTCATTTGCAAGAAATGCTTTAATGCTATAGAAATGCAGTGTTCCATATGTTTCACTGTGCACATTTGCAAAAATCATTTAAGGTATAAACTGGAAGTAGAATTATTGAGACATAGGATAGAAATAGCTATTTTATGATAAATAAAAAGTACTATTTTGTATGTTAAAAGGTTTTATATACTGAAAATGAAAGTTCAGAAAGGAGTTAAATTTGCATGCATTTTATGGAAGAGCTGACTTTTATTTGGAATTAGTGCCTTAGAAGTCAGACAGACGTGCTTATTTCAAGTACAGTTCAATGAAATATTTATTGCCTACTGTGTGCTCAGGACAACATAACAGATATATCAGAAACAGAATACTGAGCAGGATGGACTATGGGTCTGATCCAGAATGGCTTTAATATGATGTTGCTCAGTAACAAGTAAAGACTATCTATAAGAGAAAATCAATATATCAGGCAAAGGTCTACAAAGTGTAAGTATATCAGGCTAATGGCATATTTGATTTGGATAACCTGTTGATCACAAATGTTTCATCCTTTCCAAACCTCATGATTTTAAAAACTGTTTTTGACCAGCTGTCACAGAGGTGTAATGAAAGTTACATTTATGTAATTCTTTTCTAAAATGAATATTGGGGAAAGTCATGTGAAGGTATGGAATAAATAAATAAATTATAATATATAATTTCATACAAAATAATATGTAAATAAATTACATTTAATTAAAAACAGATTTAATCTAATAATTTATGAGAAAAATGTGGATCTATGAGAAGTAAACCATATGTGTTCCTGGATCTAGATGAAAAAGCAACTTATTCAAATAGTATTTATCAGATTTTTCACACAAACTTTCATTGAGTTGATCACTTGAACACAAAATATCTCAAATTCCATATTTTGCCAAGAAAAGTTTAAAATTTTATTTCACAAAAGTTTGTATATATTAGTTGCCTGAAAGCAAAACACTGAATATCAATGGTAACTGAATTCACCTAGCCCATTTCTAAGTTGATAACTAAGTTGAAGTTTATTCATGACCAGGCAGTGATCCAGACACCATATAAGTTAATAATTTTCTGTTACTTCATTTTTTTCAGATTTAATTCTTGATAAAAAGAAACCATCCAGTACTTCAAGTCCAACTGAAGTTTCATTAACAGGAGGTAAGGTAAAAAGTTTAGCAAGACATAGATTTATTAAAAAAAGAGGGTTAAAGATGGGTTATTTAACTTAAAGATCATACATTAGGTTGGTGTGAATTAGGATTTATTTGTTAAAATTTCAGCCTCCAGGTAATTCATCATTTAAAATATGCATATGAACAGAGTAGAAAAGATCATCTTGAAAATTACTTTTGACAGTTGCATTAATAAATAAACTACGGTTTTTTGGTGCAGTATAAATATACATAATAATGGGATATATTATGCCATATTCATACACATGCACATAACATAATGTGATCATTCTCATTCCCTAGTACCTTCCCTTTTGCTCAATTTCTCCATCCCCTGATCTGTTTGCTATATTCTACTGATATCCCTTTATTGCTTTTTTAACTATGATAGTTATATACATAAGTGGAATTTATTGTGGTATATTTGTGAATGGATACAGTGCAAATTGATAGATTTCATTCCCTAGTGAAGTATGGTTTTAGTGAACCATTGTTCAATGTCAGAAAGTAGGGGGGAAAGCTATAGTCATGTATTTTACAAGCATAAAAATATACGTTTTTTTCTTTGTTTAAACCAGTAGTATTTCTAGGTTACTTTTCTTTCTTCTTTCTTGTTAGTCATTCTTTAATTTTCTTTTTTTAACCTTGTTTAATTTGTTTTATTGTTTCTTTTTAGTTATACATGACAGTAGAATTCATTTCAATATAATTATAATGAAAGCATAGCATATATCATGTTCTAGTTCAGACCACAGTACCTCTCCTTCTCCTTGCCTTTCTCCACCCACTGCTCCCTTCCCTCTATTGATCTTTGTGCCTTTTACCTATAGTTATTTAAGTAATTTCTTGTGAATGTACTCGATGGTGAGATTCTCTGTAGTACATTCATGTATGTATATAGGAAAGTTATGTCAGATTCATTCCACTCTCTTCATTTTCTCATCCCCCACTTTCCCTTTAAACCTGATTGTTTATTCCACTGAACTTCTGTTCTCCCCCTACTTATTGTTGGTTAGCATTCACATATCAGTGAAACAGTCAACCTTTGTTTTGGGGGGGATTAGCTCATGCTTTAAATTTTGTTTTCCTTTTTTTTACTAATTTACTTACTTATCCTTAGTACAGCTCTTTGTAAAGTTGACTTTTAAAGTCAACTTCACCAGGTAAATGCAAGTTCAACATAGTTTCTGTACTTTAGATTCAAAATAGGGTCCATTGGAATTTGTAGCAAACAGTCCAATTAAGGTGAAGATTTAGTTAATATTAATAGTTTTATATTATGCAAAGAGGAATCAGACCATATGCATGGGTACATTAATACTCAGATGTCAAGCTTCTTGATATTTAGTAAACACTTTAAAAACTTCTAACAAGGTGTCATCTAGAAATCTGGTGTCAGACATTCAGAATGGTACAATCTGTGTGGCATACTTTAGAAAACTTTCTCACATAAATTATTATTACCTTTGTATATGTGTGCCCTATATCTTCAATTAACTTATAACCTTCCTTAGAACTCCAGTTCATTTTATTTCTTATATGCCTTTTGACCCCTGGAACCAATAGAGTTTCTTTCAAATAATTGAAAATTTGTATACCTTTAATATTGATGAGATTTTATTATCACTTTTAAAATTAGAACTATACTTTTCTTTCAGAGAGCTACCTTTATATTCAGTTACATCTCTATAATTGGGAGAAATGTGCAATTATTTGAGAAATGATTTTAGAAGAGAAAAATGACTTAGAAAAGAAACTCTTAGTTTATTTTCAACAGCCAACCATGTCTTCTAAAATCATCCTTCTCATTATGTGAATCTTTCTAAAATCAGCAATTCCTTTTCAATACAATTAGCAGTCTTTATTTTAAATCTATTAAATACTTTTGATAAAAGTAACTAAGCATGATTCAACTTCAAACAAAATTACAAGTATAAAATACTACCCAACTTTAAATGTGTTTGAGCTAATAGTGATAAAATTTGATCAGTTTTGGTGCTAACATTATTTCCAATTTAATGGCTGATATTTTTATGGATAGTATAATTAAAAGCTACTTAACTAGTGATCCTGTAATTTTAGTTATTAAATTTGTTAGCATACCATATTAGATTTATTTTTAAGGGAAATATATCCTCTCAAAAACAAAAGAATATTTATATTGCAAATTGCTTTAAAAATAAAAGGAAGAGGGGCTAAGGTTGTGGCTGAGTGGTAGAGTGCTTATTTAGCATGCATGAGGCACTGGGTTCAATTCTCAGCAGGACCTAAATAAAATAAAAGGTCCATTGACAACTAAAAAACATTATTAAAAAAAGTTAAAAATAAGGAAAAAACAACAATTTGCAACACCAGGAAACATGTCCTGTTAACTATTTTAATTATATGAAACATTTTAGTGATAAAATTATAGAAATATCTTTTTAAAATATCTTTCTAAAATGGACCAAAAGTAACTATTTTGAGTCTTGAAATTATAGGAAGAATTGAGATTACACACTTCTCAGAGAATACATAGATTTTATTATAACCAATAGTTTACCTTTCTGTATGAAGCAGACTGTTGGATTTAATTTCTTTCTAGGAAGTTCTTTGAGGAAAGCTTCTCCATATGTTTTTATACTAATGTCATTATGGTCTGTGGACACCTTTTATTCAGTTAATTCACAGTTTTAGATAACTTCCATTTTTCTTCAATTCTGTATGAAAAAGAAATATGTTATGAATCCTCAAAGAAGATACAGTTTGGTTATAGAACTCAAACTAGCATATACTGAATTATTAAAGAACATTCAAGTGATAACTTTGAATCACTGCCTCTAAGTTATAAAGAACAGTATTGACTAGAATGCTCAAAGTTTCATGGAAAAGGTCAGACTTAAAATATTTGGATAGGCCAATGGGAAAAGGAAGTATTTTCAGATACTACAACAGTTAGATGGAATGCACAGAAGCAATGATTAATATCTATTTCTACTCTAGAGTTATATTTGTATTTGTTGAGTAAAGAATTCTACTTCGAAACTTAACTGGGAGACAATGAAACTCTGGGTTTTATATACTTAAATGATGTATGGCTTATTTATTCCTTATTCACTACCAATCAAACAAAGATATCAAGGAAAATTCCTTGTCATTAAAAGCTGGTTGACTCTCTTAAGTAGTAGAACCATACTAAATATGGTAATTGGTTTGGAGTTGTGCAGTATTAAAAATGTTTTACAGGTATCAGAAACAGATGGGTGAGACTGAGATATCAGTTGTCTCTTGTTTATCTATTGTCATTTATGGAAATATTACACTATTTTAAAAGACAAGCAAACACAAATAATTTGAGCTCCTATTCTACTACCTGTAGTTATATCATCATTGTCCCTTTCCATTTACTGTAACACAAAAGTAAGATGCCACAATAAGATTTCATGAATTCTAACTCAATGGGCAGACAAATAAACAATTTATAAGATGTGAATAAAATTCAGGTTTTTAGTTTTGAAATGCATATTCTTACTTATTCTGTTGAATTTTAAATTACTACCACCTCAGATGAGAGATCTGCTACCACACAGTTCTAACAAAAAATATTTCTTTGTAGAACAGAATCCAATTTAGACATTTGAACCATGAGAAGTGCCAGATTAAGGTTTGATTTAAATAGAAATTAATATGTGTTGGATTAACTATATGTTATTTCAAGCAGAATTTTGGCATAAACAAAATTATTTTGAATTTGTTCTATAAACTAGAACTAGAAAACAGTGTTCGTAAATTTTGATATTTTTGTTGAAGTTCATGAATGGAGGAAGTTACTACGAGTTTTACAAGTTGTGGTTAGTCACACCAGATGGGAGAAAAGAATAATATGTTGAATTTCATAGTCTTCCCAGAGAGTTTGGAAATAGACTAAGTGTATTTTGCATTGTGAGATAAACATTTTGGGGAATAGGAGTGGAATGGTCAGTTCCAATTCCATTTATCTACCCAGAGGGGTTGAAGAATGGTAGCTTAGCTTCTTGGGATAATTGTAGTAAAGGAACAGATGAAACAAGGAAAATTTTCACTTTATAAACTGAAACAAAAGTGAAAACTATAATAATGATAATTTTAAGTGAGTCCAGTTATTTTTGTATAGTATTCTCAGTATAGATGTCCTATGTCTTTGTAGAACAGAATTATAAAAAAGTTAGAGGTACTTAAAGATTTCAAGTATATTAAACATCTAGCTCAGGGCTGAATTTGTGACTCAGTGGTAGAGCACTTGCATAGCACATGTGAGGCACTGGGTTCAATCCTCAGCACCACATAAATTATAAATAAATTTTATATTTTTTTAAAAAAGATCTAGTTGAGTACTTTCATTTCACAGAAGAGCAGACTGAGGATCATAGTGGTGAGGTGACTTTCCAAGTACAGCATACAGTATTAGAGTCAATATTTGTTTTATTCAGCTTTTTTACTTCTGTGACTAAAAGACCTGACGAGAACAATTAGAGGAGGAAAAAATCATTATCGTTCCAGAGATCTCAGTCTATAGAGAGCTAGCTCCATTTCTCAGGACTTGAGGTGAGGCTTGAAAATCTTGGCAGAAGAGGGTGCTAGAGGGAATTGGCTCAAGACATCACACCAGGCAGTAGAGAGACTCCACTCACAAGATACAAAATGTATATCCCAAAGGCTCACCCCCACAATGACCTATTTCTTCCTCCCACAGCCTGCCTGCCTCCAGTTACCACTCTGTTAATCCTTAGCTGGGAATAAATTGAATGATTGCATTAAGCCTCTCATGACCTAATCATTTAACTTCTAAGCTTTCTTGCATTGTCTCACACATGAGCTTTTGGGGGAAACCATAACATTCTACCCCTGGCCCTCAAAAGGTTGTCTTGTAATGCAAGATACATTTATTCTATTGCCAAGAGTCCCCATATTCTCAGCAGTTCCATGATTGCCCAAAAGTTCAAGTCCTCTGGGATTCAAGGTAAACTTGCATTGTGAGCTTTTATAAAAATCTGAAAGCAAGTTTTATGTATCCAATATATAAAGGTACAGAGTAAACATTTCCATTCAGAAAAAAGGGGCATAGAAAGAGGGGATTCAACCAAAGCAAGACTGAAATTGAGCTGGACAAACAAGTCCTGTAAATTCATGCCTACCATCTGAAGCAGGTGGATCCTGATGTTCTCTCTAATGGGCTGTAGCTCTGCCACTCTGGCTTTGCTGGTTGCAGCCCACATGGCTTCTCTGTTGGCTTGTCTGTGCTCAATTCCTGCTTATTTCCTCAGCAGATGTCCCATGTTACTGGCATCTGTTAATTTTGGTAATCACAACTACAGCTTTGGCTTCTTTCTTACATTTCCATGCATCACCCTATTAGTGACAGACCACAGGGACTCTGACCCTGCTGCACTTCGCCTGGCCTCCCAAGCCTTCCTTTGAAATCTCTGTGGAAGACTTCATGTCCTCCCAACACCAGCATCCTACAGTGCTGTAGGACCAGCACCTTTTGCCAGAGTCTGCCACCATGTTGAACTGTATGTAGCCAGGTCTCCAAGGAACACATTTGCAGTAGCCTCTAAGTACCTGAGTGGCTGAGCATGGTAAAACAATTTCCTAGGACATACTGTGCAAGCAAGGTGCCTCACTGATCTCAAGTAATTTTTACTTTACTACCTTGAGCCTGAGATGGATGTAGTTTTGCCAATTTCTGAGATTCCCTCAAGCTATCTTTCTTATTATCTGTAGAAAATTCTGTAGCATTTCTTTAGTAGCAGTAATGTCTTTTAACAACTGTAATTACCTTAGCCTCAGTTTTACTCCCGCCTTTCAAGTCCAAGTTTTTCAAATATTTTTGCTTAGATATCTGATCCCAATATCACAATAAACTTGGCTAAAAGCCACCAATAATACCCATGCTCCTGCCTGAATACTATGCTGCCTAGAAATTTCTTTTGCCAGATTAAGAAGTATATTGTCTTTAAAATCAGCCTCACAGAAAGTCTCAGGACATTGGGCAAAATGTGGACAACTTCTTAGAACATAAAACAAATGACTTCTCGTTAAATTTCCAATAGTACCCTCCTTTTGCACTGTATCATCTTGAACCCTCTCTTTACTATCCACAGTTATATTAGCATTATAATCTTTTGAGCTCCTATCAGAATTACCTATTAAGTTTCACTTACAAAAGTCTAAAGTTATTCCAGCTTTCATCTGTAAACTTTCCAAAATTCCTACAGCAAATTCCAGAAAGCTCCCAAAGCTTCTAAAACCACATTGTAAGGTTAGACACAGAATGACCCCAACATCTTGGTACCAATTTCTGTTTTAGTCAGAATATTTGTGGTTGTGACTAAAAGACCTGTCAAGAACAATTAAGGAGGAAAATAATATGTGGGCTCATGATTTTAGGTTTCAGTCCACAGGCAGCCAGCTCCATTTCTCAGGGCTTGAGGTGAGGCCGACCATCATGGTAGAAGAGTATGGTAGAGGGAGGCAACAGTAGAAATCACACCAGGAAGCAAAGAGTCTCACCACTTACAAAATATATGCCCCAAAGGCATACCCCCATGACCTACCTCCTTCACCCACACCCTGCTTTCTTTCAATTACCACTAAGTTAATCCCTTTCAGGGAGTTAGTTCGCTGATTGGGTTAAGGCTGTCATAACCCAATCATTTTACTTATAAACTTTCTTGTATTGTTTCACACATGACCTTTTGGGGGACACCATTTATCTAAACCATAAAAATATTCAAATCTGTGTCTCTTCATTTCCAATCTCATCTTATTTTTTCTTTTTATTATGATAATTTTCCTATATGATTTGAAAGTCATTGTTTAAAAGATGGCAGTGAAGTAAATTGCATCACCATCTTCACATACACCATCTTCACATACACCAGAAATTCTCAATATTCATTATTCTCATGTAATCCTTCTTTAGTTTTCTCTAAAGGGGATAGAAAATTAAGGCTAGGAATGTTTCAGCATGAATTAGTTCTTAGGGGATAAAAGCTTCAAAATCTGTAGGACATGCAGCTCTTATAAGTTTTGATATGAAAAGGAATGTGGAGTGGTCTAGAATGTTGAATGGTTACCAGAAAGTACAGATTTTAGAAGAAATATACATTTTTTATGTCTCCCTAGGAATAAGAATGGGAAAGAACATAGGGTAATATGTGGAACTAGAATGTGGATATGGTATAGTAATGAAGATATATTTTATTTTTTCACAAATATGAGAGGAGAAAATAACATTTTAAGAGAAGAAAATCCCAAAGTCATTTGAATATCCAAAATTTTTTGTAACACTGTCTAAAACACATACCTATTGTTTTTAACAAGCCCTATGGCAGAAGGTATGGGCAAAATAGAGGTGATACTACAAATAAAGTATGAAACAACATATGAATGAGTTTTTTTTCAAGAAATAGAAGTAAATAAGACTCAAATATATAGGGCTCAATTCAGAAGAAACTACACAAACAGCGGACAAAAATATGTTTAGAATTTTAAATTCAGCCTTTATTTGAAGTAGACATTTGATATTAAAGAGCTTGTAGTTTTATATATTTATATTCATTTTTATTTAGATGTTTTAAAGTAATGAACTACTGAGTTCTTTGTGACATTTGCTATGAAAGTAACATCATATGTTCACTCTTTCATTTGTGAGAAAAATATTAAAAGGTATTTCCAAAAAGTGAAAAAAAAAATCTCTATTAGATTGCACACTTTTTGCTTCTGAAGATGAAGTACAAAACTAATTGCAAAATTTTAGAGAAATGAAAAAATACATATTATATAGAATATGCAGAAGTAATAGGTTATTGAATTTTATTCTTTCTAGCATGATGGGTCTCAATTATGCTAACCTATTTTTTATTTTCCTTTTTTAAAAAGAGAACATGTGTTCTGTCTAGATTCAAGCAATTCATACTCTGGGCTTCTGTAAATTACTTTACGTTTTGACTTTGTGGTTCTATATATAGTTTTTATAGATTCTAATATAATTAGAAAATAAGTGTGATTAACTAAATGGTATGATATACATGATGTAATCTATAATTAATTAAAAAACAAATTAAGTAACAGATAAAGGAGATATATTCTATAGAAGCAAGTATATATGTTCAAACTGGTTTGGTTTCCCTATGTCTTTCCCTTGGCTCTTATATAAGTGTACTTTCCCTTGGTTCTTACATAAGTGCAGTCAGTACATTGTGTCAGAGATCCATTTCATTTTGTGCCATCAACTTACCTACCTTTAATCATACTGCTGATTTGTGAACTAATTCACCACTAAAAATCTTAGTCTTTCTGGCATCTTTTTAAATTAATAAAAATATAGATAAGCAACTGTATTTCTAGAGTGTACCCTCCACAGAAGACTTTAAATGACATGTTGACATTTTCTTTTTTAATTATTTTTTTAAATTTATATATGATAGAGGAATGCATTACAATTCTTATTTCAATTATAGAGCACAATTTTGCATATCTCTGTTTGTATACAAAGTATATTCACACCCAATTTGTGTCTTCATACATGTACTTTGGATAATAATGTCCATCAAATTTCACCATCATTTCTATCTATGTGGACTAATTAACTGGACTAATTGAGGTCCTTGGCAAAAATATTTCTACAAATATACTAATATCATGATAGCCCAGATTTGGTTATAACATATGACCTACCTAGCTTTAGTAATAGCATGATGATTTCCAGGCACTATATATACATTGTAATTATTCAAGGATTCTACATTTGTGAACTTTCCTCCTCACTAAAATATTTTGTAACCTCCATATCAGTACTTTGTAGTGTTTTTGCTCTCCTTTGCCAAATTGCATGGAAAGGTGAAAATTTTGAGTTTCCCAATATGCATGTTGGCCCAAAAAAGGTTGAAGAGGATGATACTTTGCCTTTTGTTTTCAACTCTTTTTTAAGTATTTTTTAGTTATAGATGGACACAATATCTTTGTTTGTTTATTTTTATGTGGTGCTGGGGACCAAACCCAGGGCCTCACGCATGAGAAGCAAGCACTCTACCACTGAGTTACAACCCCAGCCCTTGTTTCAACTCTTATATTGTAAATAAGTGCTCCATTTACCAATTATGTAGTTCCACATTTTTCACATTTTTGTGGAAATTTTTTGGTGATTTTGATGTTGAAAATGGACTACAGCCATGCTGAAATGCTGTCTAATGTTTTTCGTCACAAGAACAATGTGAGGTGGTTCATAAAGAAAATATATAAGCTTCATTCAGGCATGGATTACAGTGCTGTTGGTTGTAAGTTCTATATCAATGAATCAATAATATATACATATACATATATATGTATATTTGTGTGTGTGTACACATACACACACTAGACATAGAATGACATTTCTTTAATTTGATAAAGGAGATAAAAAACCTAATGCAATTGTCATACTTAATGTTGAAATTCCAGAAGCACCCCTTTGAAATGAGAGATAAGACAGGAATGCCTGCTAACACTACTTATTTTTTCATTTTTTTAAAATTGCTGATAGATCTTTGTTTTATTTATTTATTTATATGTGGTGCTGAGAATTGAACCCAGTGTCTCACACATGCCAGGAAATTGCACTACTGCTGAGCCCCAACCACAGCCCCTGCTAACACCACTTCTATTTGATGGTTTATAGGCTGGCCAAGCCAGAAGAGTAAGATAAAATTAAAAAAATGAAAGTTACAAGGATATAAAAGATATATGAAACTATTATTTGTAAGATCATATATATTATGTTTAAGATGATATGCAAGAAAACTGATGTTTATCGATTTTCTCAGATTATATGCCTATATATAATATAACATTTTTATTTCAGGAAATAGGGCATGGTAATTTATTTAAACTAACTTTCTATTTAAAGAGCTAGCAATTGTGAATAAAATATTGTTTAAAATTTAAAGGCAAGCCAGCGATGATTGGATATTAACATAAGACACAAATTTAAGCTGATACTGAAACAGGAAGGTATAAAGTGAGCTTCAAAGCCCCCTTTTTTCCAGAAGGAATTTGTGAAACAAAGTGACCAGTTTTTGTACTTGATAGTCTCATAGTGGCAGATGGGATAGAATTTACTATCCAGGGCTCACAAAAGATATAGAGTTTAGTGAAAGACTTTTTCTATAAAAGTGATCTATACTAGGCTTTATCCTGGAATAAGGGTGAATCAGAACTAAACACATTATATAAATTTCACCCCTTTGGAAGACTGCATAAAAAGTCGCCTTGGCATGAATAAAATATGGGGATAAGATTACTAGTCCCTTAGAAGTTAACACATGTTGATCCTCACACATATTTGAAGTCAAAATTTACCACCTGGTTAGACAAAAAATTTCAATAAATGAATGTATAAAGAGTAAACTGTTTTAAAAAATATAATTTAAAGTGGTACCTTACTGGTACCTAGCTAGGTGTTTTGTAGGGCAAACACAGTGCTCCTGAAAAGAAGTACCTTCATCCTAACCCTCAAAGAATGGCTAAAAACCAAAAATGCACCATATCAGATCTTAGGTGGTACAGAAAAGCAGTGATGAGAAAAAATCATAGCTATAATTATCTACACTAAAAATGAAGAAAAATATTAAATCAGTATCCTGAGTTTACACAGAAACAAACTAGAGAAAGAAGATTGCAAACTGAATCCATAAGTAGTAGAATGGAGGAAATAATTTTTTATTAACTTTTTTAAAAATTATATATAGGAGCAGAATGCATTATAATTCATATTACACATATAGAGCACAATTTTTCATATCTCTGGTTGTATACAAAGTATATTCACACCAATTCATGTCTTCATACATGTACTTTGGATAATGATGACCATCACTTTCCACCATCATTTCTAACCCCATGCCCCCTCCCTTAATCTCTCACCCCTCTGCCCTATCTAGAGTTTATCTATTCCTCCCATGCTCTCCCCTCCCTACATGAATCAACCTCCTTATATCAGAGAAAACATTCAGCATTTGGTTTTTTTGGGGATTGGCGAACTTCACTTAGCATTATAATCTCCAACTCCATCTATTTACCTGCAAATGCTATGATTTTATTCTCTTTTATTGCTGAGTAATATTCCATTGTATATAAATGCTACATTTTTAAAATCCATTCATCTACTGAAGGGCATCTTGGTTGGTTCCAAAATTTAGCTATTGTGAATTGTGCTTCTATAGACATTGATGTGACTGTGTCCCTGTATTATGCTGTTTTTAAGCCCTTTGGGTATAGACCAAGGAGTGGGAGAGCTGGGTCAAATGGTTGTTCCATTCCCAGATTTCCAAGGAATCTCCATACTGCTTTCCATATTGCGTGCACCAATTTGCAGTCCCACCAACAATGTATGAGTGTACCTTTTTCCCTACATCCTTGCCAACATTTATTGTTGTTTGTCTTCATAATAGCTGCCATTCTGACTGGAGTGAGATGAAATCTTAGAAATGTTTTGATTTACATTTCTCTAATTGCTAGACATGATGAACATTTCTTCATATATTTGTTGATTGATTGTATATTGTCTCCTGAGAAGTGTCTCTTCAGGTCTTTGGCCCATTTATTAATTGAGTTATTTGG
>NW_026000305.1:6386517-6402359 GCF_001458135.2 Marmota marmota marmota | reverse complement strand
ACACCAAGGAATCTAATCCTGCATTTTCCTAGGAGAAATTGTTTATTATTTACTAATTTTTATGATGATTCTATAAAGAACACAATTATTGCAGATTATGAGAATCTGTAGCATGTATTCTTGCTGTCTAATGGGAAATGAGTTTTGTTTTCTGTATTTATAAAATAATTTCTTCCTGGACAATTAATGCTAAGTAGCTGCTCTGAATCTTTACTACATCTATGGAATCCTCTCTCCTCATTTATATTTATATTTATGTGTGTATATATATATATATATATATATATATATATATATATATACATACACACACACACAGAAGACTCTCTCTAGAGAGAGAGTCTTCTAAGGTTGATATTGTTTTTGATGATTACTTATGTGTAATTTTGCTCTGTAATTAAATGTATAATATCCAAAAGAGCTCAATTTATAAATGTTATAAGTAACCTGAGGGAATTTGATGTTTTTAACATACCAGTGCCATCTAAAGCAATAGTAAAATTTATTTAGCCTTCTTTTAAAAGTAAACATTTTAGTTCTGTTCTTCTTTCTCCCTAGTAGCTTACCAACAGCATTTCAGTGTTTTGTTCTTGGCTTTCTTATTTCTCTCAGTTTACTCTCTTGTGCCCTTTTTCTCCACTACTAGTTTCCTGTGCATTGATCCTGCCTTTCTAGAATATCTACTGTAAAAGACTTAACATAATAATACAACTCTTTAGGATAAGAGCCTCTTTACTGGAATGTAAGTCTCTTTTCATTCAATGAAGAGATTTCTCAGCATTTCTTATGAACTGTGAAATAAAACATAATATCAATCAAATGAATTAGACAATTCTTATATGTTATAATTAGTGTCAGTAACCTTTTATATAAATTATTTTCTTGTCTGAGAAAAGAAAGGTGTTTCTAGGTAAAGGTAGGTTTATAAGAACAAACAAAAATGAATAAAAATTTCAAACTTTAAAACTGTGAACAGAAAAAAAATCAGCCTGTTTTAAGACAACACATGGAAAATTTTCATATAACATTCAAATTGATCTACTCATGATATAAGATTTTACTTTCCTCAAACTATTATTAATTTAATTAAAGTGCATGCAATTATAATCAGGAATTTTGAAGATTTTAAAAGTACTAAACTATTGACAATTTGAAGGAAAAAAATGAGTTTTTAAGATTTTTGTTTAACATTTATTTTACCCAGCAATAACACTACTTTTATGTGTTCTTGGTAGACTCAGAATAGGTTCTTTGTTAATTATCCTAAAATAACATGACATTTTGTTATGTATTTTTTTTTTACTTCATCGTGGACCAATCCTTAACTTACAGTATTAACTTAGAACATATTGTGTGTAAAGACAGTTTCCCTTTTAACTTAACATCCTTAACATGAGATAGAACATAATAGCCGTTTTTGTGACTATATATGGGTTAGAGCAGAATTTGACAAATCTCTAAATTTTACCTTTAGTGTCATGAACTTTACAGAGCTAACATTTTACTCTAAACCCTTTCACCAATAGTAACTTAGAAAGGTGCGTACTTTTAGATTTTTTCCTATATACATCATTTTAATGGTATTAATTTAATGTTTTATATGATGAATCGTATGGTACAAAGTTTGGAATATACCCTAAAGTCGTCCAGACCCTTCTTTACAAAACACTTTTCTGTCTTAGTTTTTATAATAATATACTTTCTGTGTTTTAATCCCTACTCTCTGCTACTTCTTTTTAGTTTCCTTTGTTGTGGCTCCTCTATCTACTCTCTCAAGTTAAGAGTTCATAAAATATTTGTACTGGCTCTTGTTCCTTCTTCCTTGGTGATTTCTCCCATGTTCATTTTTTTAACAAACAAAAATTGGATATGTTTATGGGATACAGTGTAATATTTTGACATACATAACTTTATGAAATGATTAGCCAGAATCAAGCTAATTAACATACTCATCTCAAATAGTTAACTTTTTATGTATGTGGAAAGAATAATTAAGATCTACTCTTAACAAATTCCAAGTAATAATATAGTCAACCTGCTGTATATTAATACACTAGAATTTACTTATAGCTAAAAGATTGTACCTTCTTTTATATTTTAGTTGTAGATGTACACAATACCTTTATTTATTTATTTTTATGTTTTGCTGAGGACCTAACCCAGTGCCTCACACATGCTAGGCTTACCATTTCCATAACTTTGAACGACATTAATACACAGTTTCCTACTAAAGTTAAATATGCAGGATAAACCTCTCATTACAACTTTAGCCTCAAAACTCCCACACCCTAATTTACAAGCTGATGATTCTCAGAAGTCTCAAATTTAAAATATCTATAAATAAACTAATGATTCCTCCTACTTCAGTATGTGTATACATAAGTGTATACTCAAAATACACACCTATTTTTAAAACATTTTCTTTTACTTGTAGATGGATACAATATCTTTGTTTTATTTATTTATTTTTATGTGGGGCTGAAGAGCAAACCCAGTGCCTCACTCATGAGAGGCAAATAAGTGCTCAACCAATGAGCTGTAATCCCAGCTATTTTTCCTCTATATTCCAGTTCAGTAAGAAACCAGCATTTGCAAACTTTGCTCAAGTTAAAAGGCAAAAATGCTTTATTCCTTTCTTACATTCAATATTCAATCCATCATTATGTTTTATGGATAATACCTCAAAAACACTTTTAGGCCTGTTCACTTATTTCCATCTAGAATGAAACAGTACTGAAAGCTATTGATTAGATTTATCAATGTCACTCTGTTAACTAAGAAGAATTTCAGTGCATTTAGGGTATGGAACACAGAAACAAAATTAAAAGAGACATGAAAATAGAAGAATCCATGTAGGAAGACTAAATAGAGTTGTGAAACTAAGACAAATGTTTTTTTTGTTTGTTTTTTTTTTTTTTTTTATTAACTCCAATTTTAGAGTTCAGAGAGATAAGAATACTCCAGCAAAGGAGATAAATGAGTGGGCAGAGAGGTATGAATAAAGCAAGAAGAAAATGTTTTCATTGAAACTAAANACTCCTGTCCCTCCCCTCCCTCCCGTCTGCTCCATTCAAAGTTCCTCCATTCTTCCCTTTCCCTCCCACCCATTATGGATCAGTACCCACTTATCAGAGCAAACATTTGACCTTTGGTTTTTGGGGATTGACTTACATTGCTTAGCATGATATTCTCCAACTCCATCCATTTGCCCATAAATGTCATAATTTCATTATTTTTTAAGGCTGAATAGTATTCCATTGTGTGTGTGTGTGTGTGTGTGTGTGTGTGTGTGTGTATATATATATATATATATGTATATCACAGTTTCTTTATCCATTCATCTATTGAAGGGCATCTAGGCTGTTTCTACAGTTAGCTGTTGTGAATTGAGCTGCTATAAATATTGAAGTGGCTGCATCACTGTAGCATGCTGATTTTAAGTTCTTTGAGTATAGACCTATTAGTGTTATAGCTGGGTCAAATGGTGGTTCCATTTAAAGTTTTCTAAGGTATCTCCATACTGCTTTACCATTTTGCAAGTCCCACCACAAATGAATCAGTGTACCTTTATCCCCATATGCTCAGCAGCACTTCTTGTTGTTGATTTTTTGATAATTGCCATTCTGACTGGAGATATTGAACATTTTTTCATAAATTTGCTGATCAGTTGTATATCTTCTTTAAAGTGTCTGCTCATTTACTTAGCCCATTTATCGATTGGGTTATTTTTTTTGTGGGGGGTGTTAAGTTTTTTGAGTTCATTATATATCCTGGAGATTAGTGCTCTATCTGTGGTAAAATTTTGTTTCCATTCTGTAGGCTATCTCTCCACTTTAATTGTTTCTTTTGCTGAAAAGAAGCTTTTTAGTTTGAATCCATCCCATTTATTGACTCTTGATTTTACTTCTTGTGCTTTAGGAGCCTTGTTAAGGAAGTCAGGTCCTAATCTGACATGATGAAGATTTGGCCCTACTTTGTTTTCCATTAGGTGCAGAGTCTCTGGCCTAGTTCCTAAGTCCTTGATCCACTTTTAGTTGAGTTTTGTGCAGGGTGAGAAATAGAGGTTTAATTTCATTTTGCTGCATATGGATTTCCAGTTTTCCCAGCACCATTTGTTGAAGATGTATGTTTTTGGTGCCTTTGTCTAGAATGTGATAAATGTATTTATGTGGGTTTTTCTCTGTGACTTCTATTTTGTACCATAGTCTATATGTCTATTTTGGTGCTAATACCATGCTGTTTGTGTTATTATAGCTCTGCAGTATAGATTATGATCTGGTATTGTTATGCCAACTGCTCTACTCTTCTTGCTAAGGATTGCTTTTGCTATTCTGATTCCCTTATTTTTCCATATGAATTTCATGATTGCTTTTTCTGTTGCTATGAGGAATGTCATTGGGATTTTGATTGGGATTGCATTAAATCTGTATAATGCTTTTGATAGTGTTGTCATTTTGATAATATTAATTCTTCCTATCCAAGAGCAAAGGAGATCTTTCCATTTTCTAAGGTCTTCTTCAATTTATTTCTTTAGAGATCTTTAGTTTTCATTGTAGAGGTCTTTCACCTCTTTCTTCAATTCCCAATGTTTTACTTTATTTTTTATTGCTATTTTAATTGGGATAGATTTCTTAATTTGTCCTTCAGAAGATTCATCAGAGATGTACAGAAATGCATTTAATTTATTGGTGTTGATTTTATATCCTGCTACTTTGCTGAATTTATTTATTAGTTCTAGAAGGTTTCTGGTGGAATTTTTTGGATCTTCTGAGTATAGAAATATGTTGTCAATAAATAGTCATAATTTGAGTCTTTGTTTCTCTATTTGTATACCTTTAATTTATTTTGTCTAATTGCTCTGGGTAGATTTTCCAGGACTATATTGAATAGAAGTGGTGAAAGAGGGCATCCCTGTCTTGGTCCAGGTTTTAGGGGGAATGCTTTCAATTTTTCTCCATTTAGAATGATGTTGTCCTGGGCTTTAGCATAGATAGCTTTTACAATGTTGAGATATGTTCCGGTTATCCCTAGTTTTTCTAGTGTTTTGAACATGAAGGGGTGCTTTCTTTTGTTGAATGTTTTTTTCTGCACCTATTCAGATGATCATATGATTCTTATCTTTAAGTCTATTGACATGATGAATTACATTTATTGATTTCTGTATTTTGAACCCCTTGCATCCCTGGGATGAACCCCACTTGATCATGGTGCACTCTCTTTTTATATATGTTTTTGTATTTGATTTGCTGGAATTATATTGAGAATTTTTACATTTATTAGAGATATTGGTCTGATGTTTTCTTTCCTTGATATGTCTTTATCTGGTTTTGTTATCAGAGTAATATTGGCATCATAGAATGAGTTTGGAAGGGTTCCCTCCTTTTCTACATTATGGATTAATTTGAGGAGTGTTGGTATGAATTCTTTGTAGGTAGAACTCAGCTGTGAATCCATCTGGTCCTGGACTATTCTTGGTTGGTAGGCTTTTGATGGAACCTCCATATCATTGCTTGAAATTTTTCTGTTTAAATTGTGTATATTATCCTGATTCAGTTTGATATATCATATGACTCTAGAAAATTTGTCGATGTCTTCAATATTTTCTACTTCATTGGAGTATAAATTTTTAAAGTAGTTTCTAACTATCTTCTGTATTTCAATAGTGTCCATTGTGATATTTCCTTTTTCATCACAAATTTTAATAATTTTGAGTTTTCTCTCTCCTTGTCTTTGTTAGTGTGGCCAAGGTTTTATCAGTTTTAATTATTTTTTTTAAAGAACCAACTTTTTGTTTTGTCAATTTTTTGTTTCCATCATTGATTTCAGCTCTGATTTTAATTTTCCCATCTTATATGTCTTTTGGTGGTGATTTATTCTTCTTTTTCTAGGACTTTGAGATGTAATGTCAGGTCATTTATTTGTTGACTCTCTCTTCTTTTAATGAATGAGCTTAATGCAACGAACTTTCCTCTTAGAACTGCCTTCATAGTGTCCTAGAGATTTTGATACGTTGTATCAGTGTTCTCCTTTACTTCTAAGAATTTTTTAATCTCCACTGTGATTTCTTCTGCTATCCATTGTTCATTTAATAGCATGTTATTTAGTCTCCAGGTGTTGGAGTAGCTTCTATTATTTATTTTTTCATGCATTTCTAATTTCAACCCATTGTGATCTGATAGAATGCAGGGTAGTTCTACTTTTTTTGTATTTCTTAACACTTGTTTTGTGGCATATATAAATATAATTTTTTTTGAGAAGGACCCATGTGCTGCTGAAATCATTGATGGATGAAATAGTCTATATATGTCTATTAAGTCTAAACTGTTGATTGTATTATTGAGTTCTGTAGTTTCTTTATTTATGTTTTGTTTGGAAGATCTATCCAGTGGTGAAAGAAGTGTGTTGAAGTCACCCAGTATTATTGTGTTGCAGTCTGATTCTTGAAATTTAGAACAGTTTGTTTTATGTACATAGATGCTCCATTGTTTGGGACATATATTTATAATTGTTATGTGTTGCTGATGTATGGTTCCCTTAAGCAGTATGAAATGTCCTTTTTTATCCCTTCTGACTACCTTTGGTTTGAAATCTACTTTATCTGATATGAGGATGGAAGCCCCTGCTTGTTTTTGCAGTCCATATGAGTGGCATATTTTTTCCCAAACTTTCACCTTCAGTCTGTGAATGTCTTTTCCTATGAGGTTAGTCTCTCTAAGGCAGCATATTGTTGAGTTCTTTTTAAAATCCAATCTGCCATTTTGTGTCTTTTGATTATTGCGTTTATGACATTAATATTCAGGGTTATTATTGAGTCATGGTTTGTATTCCTAGGCATTTTGGTTTATTTTTGGTTTCTCCCTTGATTGTCTTTCTTTAGTGTGGTTTCTCCCTTTGCTGATTTTCGTTGTTACTTTTCTTTTCCTTCTCATGGAATATTTTGCCGAGGATGTTCTGTAATGCAGGCTTCTTGTTGTATTTTTTTAACTTTTCTTTATCATGGAAAGTTTGTATTTCATCATGAAATATGAAGCTTAATTTTGCTGGATGGAAGATTCTTGCTTGGAAATCATTTTCTTTCCAGAGCTTTGTATTTGTTATTCTAGGACCTTCTAGCATTGAGGGGCTGTGTTGAAAAACCTGCTGAGATCCAAATTGGTCTCCCCCTGTATGTAATCTGATTCCTTTCTCTTGTAGCCTTTAAAATTCTCTCCTTATTCTGTATGCTAGGTATTTTCATTATAATGTGCCTTGGTATAGGTATATTGCGCTTTTGTATATTCAGTGTCCTGTAAGCCTCTTGTGTTTGATTTCTAATTCATTCTTCAGGTTTGGGAAATTTTCTGATATTATTTCATTGAATAGATTGTTCATTCCTTTGGATCTCTGTGCTTTCCTCTATCCCAGTAATTCTTTAATTTGGTCTTTTGATGTTATCCCATAATTATTGGATGTTCTATTCATGATTTGTTGCCATCTTTACTGTTCAGTCAACTTTATTTTCAAGATTATATATTTTATCTTTATTGCCTGAGGTTCTGTCTTCCAAGTTATCTAGTCTGTTGGTGATGCTTTGCTTGAGTCTTAAATTTGGTTTAATGTTTCCTTCATTCCTGTTTGTTTTTATTTTTCAGAATCTCTCTTTATTGAAGAATCTTTTTCTTCCTGTATTTGGTCACATAACTCTTTATCAAATTATCTTTTGTTTCCTATGTTTGTTTTCTTATATCATTCTTTAATTTGCAGAACATTTTAATCATGTACATCCTGAGCTTCTTCTCTGACATTTCTTTTGTAAATCCATTTCTGGTCATGGATTCTAATAATGTATTGTCTTGTCTTGTTTGGGGTACTCTCCTTCCTTGTTTTTTTCATGTGTATTACCTTCTAGCAGTGTGGACCTGAGGTATTATAGTTTTTAACTGATAGACTTATAGTATCCCTGCAGGTTCCCAATACCTCTCATTTACAGAGGAGATCAGTATTAAAAGGTCTCAATGCAAACAATATGCAGCGTTACACCAAATAGCTCCCATTAAGACATTTACAGTTTTGTTGCAATAGACAGAAATGATGTGTTTGGTTATTATCTACAACTTAAAGGATAGGTTTGTGAAAGAGTATATAGTTTCTATTGGTGGACAAAGAGAGAACTGGGAGGTGTGGGATGAGATGTTATGGAGGTAGGAGATGAGGATATAGAGGATGAGGATATAGAGTTATTAGATCTTAGGAAGTGTGTATGAGCAATCAAAAGAAGTTGACTGGTAGCAGGAGAAAATAGATATAGAGATTCTGGGGAGACAGATAAGTGGGAAGAGAATAGAGAATACAAAAGACATGCAAACAAAAACAATAAAAAAGAAAAAATGTAAAAATAAAAGATGAAAAAAATATACAACCAAACTGTAATATACTATTAAGACATTCCATTTTTTTACTAACCCAATGTATGGAAAGTACTTGGTTTCACAAATGTTGGGGATGTGAGGGTGGGAAAAGAGAGAGGAAAAAAGAAAAAAATCTTGACAGAAAAGTGAATGATTGTTTCTGTTGGAGTTCAGTATCTTCCCTGCTTTCCTTCTTGTCTAGTTGGTGGGTCTGTTGTTTGCTGGTATCTATGCTTACAGGATGGTGAAGGTTATTAGTGTAGATCTTAGAGGCAGACCTCCTAGAGTTAGGGTATAGCACTTGCTGACCCCCCTTGGAAGACTGCACCCCAAGCATCAACTTTGGGGCCCACTTGTGTAATGTGGGCACCTGGTCTTATCCCCTTAGATTGCCTGTATACTTCACAATTCCTGGTCTATAATTTAGTCTCTAAACTATCTTTCACGACCCCCTCCCTTCTTCCCAATGAAGAACCTCTTTCTTGGGGGTCCTGTGGGCTGAGCTCTGCACACCTGTTGCAGAGAGCTGATCTGTATCAGGCAGATCAGGACCAGGCTTTAAGAGCTACGGAATAGCCATGTAGCTGCAGGCACTGTGCTGGATTAGTGGCTGGGGGGTGGGGTATTAGGGGACTATAGGTACCTTGATAATGCTTCTAGGCCCTAGCCAGTGTTCCAAGATGGTAGTTGTCCAACTAAAGATGGCGATGGTGGCAGCAGAAGTAACTCAAGATGGTGACAAAGGTGTCCCTAGATGGAGGCAAACACTTTCAGAGGTAGGGCCAGAAGGGTGGGCTGTGTGATGCCCTCATTTGGTGCATTCAGGTGAGCACTGTGGCCTGCAGTGAACGACTATCTCCAGACCCTGTCCTGTGTCCCTAGGTGCAGGCTACCCCGTGAAAGGGAATATGGCAGCAGTGGCAATCTCACTTGCTGTTTTTAGTGGTTTTTGGTGGAATGTTAGGAAGAGTTGAAAATATTATCAGTGCCAGAATTTGTAACATTAAATAGATATTCCAATGTTGAGTGTTTCAGCGTATATTTATATGTATGGATTCTTATGGAATTTATGGAAGTACAGTAAATCTGTTAGAACTTTTAGCCCACATTTTAGCTAATGAGAAATGACAACAATCCAATTTTCCTTCATGTGTTACTAATCATGATGTAAAATGATCCTTTTTAGTGTGAAATTTGTAATTTGTTTACAAATAACAGTTCAGTCCTAATTAGAATTCTGATTTTATATTTCTTAATCCATATTTGCATAATACGCAGGTTAATTGGGTGGGAAATTACAGGTGTCTACAAATATTTTCAAATTGTCAAAGAATAGTAGAAAGAATCAGTGATGTCTAGAAAGTTGAAATGATTAAAAAAATCAAGCTGAAGTAAAAGAATCTACTTACTAATAAAATAACAAAAAAAGAAGATGAGGTTATTAGTAGAAGATCAAAACTTACCTAAATTCATCCATGAAGAGGAAATTGGGAATGAAAATAGAAAAATATCAGAGTTAAAAGTACATCCACTAAAAAGCAAAAAAAAAAAAAAAATACTCCCTAAAAGGAATTTAGAAGTAACAATAGAAAATCCAGTATTCTTTCAAAGTCCAAAAGTTATAGGGATATTGATGCATACAATCTGCAGAACCTAAGACTTTATTTTCTAAAGAAATCAGAAAGGGCTGAAAAATCACATTTCCAAATTGAAGAGTCAAGAAAATAGGTATGAAATATGAAATAATTCCTTTATATTTGCTAGAATTCAAATATGAAATACTTGACAATAAATTATATTGGGAGAACTTCATGTTGAAGTAAAAAAAATATAAAAATGAGCCAAATAATTACTGTAACTAGATAGTTTGGTTCATCTCATGACCAGAGAAATTAGATCTAGTATATTACAGATGTCATATCAGACTAAAAATTCAAATGAACCAGGTCAATAAACCTTTTAAAATTTTTTTCTCTGTTTAGTCAAATGAAACTTTGAAAGTCATTTTTATAGAAATAGCTCATATTTGGAGCCTGCTTTATTTAGTTGAAGAAGCACCATTCCGAGTTTTATATTATGGTATTGCATATGTAATAAAAAGAAAATGAGAATACTCAGAGACCTCCAACTTGGAAGAAATGCCAGCGATACCCTAATCTAGACCATTGCTTAGGTAGGTTGGTTGCCATCTCATCTGTGTTATCAACAATTTTGTGTGACAAAAAAATAAAACTCTGTTGATACTATTTCATCTTTTTTCTTTCTAGTGTTTAATCTCCTTGGTAGTCAAGTGGTTATTTTTTGTTTTATACACTAAAACTTCTATTTAAATATGTTTTGTCTCTCTTTGTGATTTGTCCAAATGCAGAATGAAACAAAAAATTCAAGTTACTTGCAGGATTTTGTAGAGTTTAGCCAGTTCCGAATCATGGAAGTACGTGTGTGTGTGTGTGTGTGTGTGTGTGTGTAAAATATATGATCTACAATCATACTTATAATGTTTGAGAATACAGTTCAACATATTTCTTCTCTCCAACCAGGAAAATGGTTTCAAATGGTTTCTTAGTTAAAAAATAATAATATCAGGGCTGGGCTTGTGGCTCAGCAGTAGAGTGTTCACCTAGCATGTGCAAGGCCCTGGGTTCGATCCTCAGCACCACATAAAACAAATAAATAAAGATATTGTGTCCAACTAAAAAATAAATTAAAAAATAATAACAATGGGATTATTTTCCATTGTCAAGAGCTTTGGTAAGTGTCTACTCACAAGGTCAAAAGCTTCCTAACAGGAGGAGGCCATTGCTATTTTGTCCACCACTCTATATCCAGGAAATACCATCACATTTAGCAAATCTTACTGACTCTCCTTGTACATATATAATTTTGTACTTTTTATGTGCCTTTCATAGTCTTCCCTTACTTTCTCTACTCTCTGAATGCATATGTTCTGAGGAGTCTCTTTATGTAACATTTTTTTTTTATTTTACTTACTTCCTTTGAATAAACTAATTTATATTTTGTTAATCTTACAAATATTATAAGATAGACAAAATATATATTTCCATCTCACATTTATCTTCCTCAAATGTAACACGTATTATCTAACTCTTGGTAGGTATCTCTGTTCCACAGGCACTTCAATATATCTAAAATTAAACTCACCATTTACTTCTCAAAAGAGTTCTTCAAATGATATTTTCAATTTCACTGAAGATGGCATTTTTCTTTTTGTTGCCAGGGCATCTTTCACTACTTCTTACTTGAATTTCACATTTAATCTGTCTTTAGTTCCTGCTGATATATATATACACATACACACACACACACACACATATATATATGTGTGTGTGTGTGTATGTGTATATATATATGTATATTGAATATAATAAATATATTTAAAATACTTTCAAGTTTTCAGGCACTATCATAGTTCCAAGTGAAAAATTATGAATAGAATATCTTTTTTTCAAAAAGGTCAGTATATTTGGAAATAGTATATATACATGTGAGTGTGTGTGTGTATATATATATATATATATATATTTCTTCAGTGTGTTATTTTCTACTCCTACTACTATAATTCTAGTTCATCTGCTCCACATCTCTAGTCTTGATTTTAACAGCTTCATTCATTTGATCAGTGATTATTTTATCAAAAATATTTTTGTTGACTCTATCAAATACCTCTTCTCTATTTCAAATCCATCTACTGTACAGCTACCATAAAGCTCTATATAAATAGAAGTCTGAAGATGACACATGAGTTTAAAGTCTTTAATGTCTCCTCATCATTTGTAGCATAGATACATAGCCATATAAGGCCTTTCATGATTAGGCCGCTTTATATTTGTTTTATCCACATTTATACACTGCTTTATAAAACCAATTCAGAAATTTTCAATTCCATATGATGTGATTTAACATCTTTGTTGCTTGGCTTTGTGCTTTCATTCACACTTAAATTCCATCTTTCCTTAAATTACAATAATTCCTATTCTTCATTTAAGACTTGGATTATACGTTAATCACACTAACTTTTTCTTAGCCGTTCTAAAACCTCCTTGGTAATTGTCAGATTGTAATTATTTTAGCTACTGTTTCCCAATATATTGAATGTTTTGAAGATAGAATTTATCACTTGAAATTGTGATAGTTCCTGAAACCTAGAAAGTATTTTAAATATATTTATTGTATTCCATATACTTAAACTTTATATACACATTTGTTAGAGCCACATACATTTGTGCAGTGATTCCCTCTTGTTTTCATCAAAAGATCAAGAGGTCTGAGCCATTGCAAGAGGCCAGTAACACACTTTTATTTTCAGCAAGTATCTACTATAGTTTAAACAGAATGACTTATGCTGACATATAACTTAAAAAACAGTTACTTAGAAGTTTTATTAAATTGATCAAAGTTTTTGATGTATATTCAGTCAGGAACAGAGAATATAAAAAACTACTGTTGTAGGGGTCTTTTAATGGTTTTGGTATTTATAAGAACAACTCATTCTCCAGAGGTTGGTGTCCATTACCTTGTAGTATAAGTCATGAAAACTTATTACTTCTAACACCTGTTTTTCCCTTAAAACACCAGTTCCTTATACTAGTGCATGATAATATTTACTATGTCTATGCTATTTTAATCAGTGTTTCTTGAGCTCTTATTTTTATTTTTTTTGGCTAGGCATTTCAGAGATACTATCAAAGGAACCCAGAGATATAAATGATAAATGAACTTGCCTTTATGATACACATAGTGGTGATTTTTTTTTACTTCAGTTATCAGACATCATCAACTATAAGTGATTTGGGGGCCTGGGTCATTAGAACAGTGTCCTAGTTTATCTGAAAGTAAATTCCCTTTTTGTTACACAGCTATTAACCAAGAAACTTGTCATAGACATGAACACTATTCATCCTTTATCATGATTAAAACAAATAATATGTTTCATATCAAATACTAATATTGTCAAATAGAAATTCAAAGAAATCCCAGTTTAGGGAGGATTATACTATGAATTTTACTTAAATTTTAATTTTTGTCTTGAAAAAACATTTTATTCTAAATATCTGCAATCAAAGGGATTTTGAAAATACATCAGTGAAAGACCAAGATAGAAAGATGCTCAGCCTATAATATTACAAATGAGTTATGTAGCATTTAGAAGAGAATGTAATATGTCATTTGACAAATTCCAAAGTAAATAGTTCAGCATAGTATTTATCCTCTATACCTAGCACTATGGTTATTTGGAGTAGTTTCTTCATAAGTATTTACTGATCATAGTTAGCAAATTAAAGCCCAGCAAAATTGTTTGTGCTCAACTCTAATATACCACAATTAAACCTTATGTTGGTAATGAAATATTATGTAATTTTCATTGACTTAAAATACATTCCTGGCCATAAAAGACTTGTTATAAAAAATTAGAAAATATCAAAAAAGTGAAAAAAATCTCCAAAAGATAACCCAATTAATATTTCTATCTTCCCAATAGTTATTTATTTATTTATGTATGTTAGCAGGGATTGAACTCAAGGGCACTCAACTACTGAGCCACATGCCCAGCCTTATTTTGGGTTTTATTTAGAGACAGGGTCTCACTGAGTTGCTTAGTGCGTCAATATTGTTGAGACTGGCTTTGGAGCCATGATCCTCCTGCTTCAACCTCCCGAGCTGCTGGGATTACAGGCATGTGCCACTGCGTACAACTATTTTCCCTATAGTTTTATATTTAGATGTTTATATGTATACTATATGTGTTATAAATTGAATCACGCTATGCAAAATTTGCATATAATTTTAATTAGTAATCTCATAGAATGATTTCATAATGCCTCAAACTATGCCTTTATTGGATGTTTAAATTTCAGCGAATATTTTTTCCCACAAATCTTTGTTTACATTTCATTTAAATTTTTTTACTTTAAGAAAATGTGCTCATTTCTTACTTTTTAATTTTATTAATATATTTCTAAAATTATTAGCTGTTGGGAATAAAATATAAGATGTGCCTCTATGTCTAAGACTTGAGGGTCTAATAAAAGAGAGTCATATGTAACTGAATAAGATAATAGTACAATATGAAGTGCTAACAAATGAAGTAATATGTTTATATCAAAGTTCTATGTAAATAGAGGAAGAAGCAATTATAACTCTATAGGAAATTATATAAATTATGATTTTATATTCTCATGTAAAATTTTATAAAACTAAGTTATTACATATATATCACCAGTGATATGGAGAATACTTTCCTGAGAATTGAGAGTGCTGTGGTAAAAACCATTCTTAATGGAAGTGCATACAGATAACTATTTTGAGTTTCTCCTCAATTCCTAGGCCAAAATGTAATTCTTAAACTAGTAGGGTAAGCATCAAATGGGAAGTTAGAAATGCAAATTTGCTGGCTCATACCCAACTTCCCAATCGTAATTTCTGGGGTTTGGGAGTCAGCAATCTGTGCTTTACGAGATCTTCCAGGTAATTCTATTACAGGACATAGTTTGAGAAATACTATTCTAAGTGAAATAATTTCTTCTGTTATTACGCTTGTTCTTCAAATTACCAGGCTTGATTTAGACTTGGAATGAACTTTGTAGAAACTTCTTATTTTAGTAGATAAGAAATAAAGCCCAAGAAGGTTAAATATTTGACCAACACTACAAACGTGATGATCTGGGTTAAGTTTTGTCTCCTGATCTCCTAAATATATTCAGTCAAAAACTACAATTGATTCTAAAGGTATATTGTTTGATGCCTCCTAATTCTTCTGTATTTTCATTATTCTCATTGTGTTCCCTGGCTTTTTTATGTTGCCCCATCTAATTTATTGCCGCAGTCTGGCTGGGCACAATCAGAAGCCACTTGTCAAAAGAAACTAACTTTATTTTTAGAACCACACACGCCAAACAAAACAGCCTCTCAGGAAAAACCCTCAGAGCCTCAACTGCCACCACCGGCTTTCCACAAGCCTCTCTCTCCCACACAAGCTTCTCTCCACCTCCCACAATCCTCCTGCTCTTGAGGCCGATTGGCTGGGTCACGTGGGCGGAGCCAAAAAAGTCCCCCAATGAGCAGCTCCGTGGTCTGAAAGGGCAGGGAAACAGCCCAATGAGCATCACCGCAGAGGAGCCAATCAGCTAGATGTTGCTGGGGCCACTGTGAGCCAATCATCAGCTGGCAGCTGGAAGTTTGCTGGCAGCTGGAAGTTTGCTGGGGCCCCTTCGGCTGTGGCTCTCAACATCTCCCCCTCTCTGTTTAAACAACAAGAATGTGGCTTAGGGACCGTGCCTGCCTTAGGTTGTCCAATAGTACATATGGTCCTTAGGTTGGTACCATTGCAATTGGATCTTACCCGTCACTGACTACCAGTCCAGTATACAGCCACACCTGTGGAGAGGTCTTTGTACCAGCGGGGGGGTGAGGTTCTTTGCCTCACCTCTGTTGGCC
>NW_026000305.1:6347181-6383019 GCF_001458135.2 Marmota marmota marmota | reverse complement strand
TAGTTTTTCCTCAGATGTGAGCGGTTTTTCTTCCGTCTCACTCATCTCCAGGGACAGGCAACTTAAAACAAAAGTGAAGCAAAATAAAAGAGGAATCTTAAAATGGCTACCCATCCTCTCGCCCTGCCCTCAGGGGCGAGCAGTTTCACTTGCCCTCAGTCGCTCCCCGTGCGAGCCACCAAATGCCGCAGTCTGGCTGGGCACAATCAGGAGCCACTTGTCAAAAGAAACTAACTTTATTTTTAGAACCACACACGCCAAACAAAACAGCTCCTCAGGGAAAACCCTCAGAGCCCAACTGCCACCACCGGCTTTCCACAAGCCTCTCTCACAACCACAAGCCTCTCCACCTCCCACAATCCTCCTGCTCTTGAGGCCGATTGGCTGGGTCGTGTGGGCGGAGCCAAAAGTCCCCCAATGAGCAGCTCCGTGGTCTGAAAGGGCAGGGAAACAGCCCAACGAGCATCACCGCAGAGGAGCCAATCAGCTAGATGTTGCTGGGGCCGCTGTGAGCCAATCATCAGCCGGCAGCTGGAAGTTTGCTGGCAGCTGGAAGTTTGCTGGCAGCTGGAAGTTTGCTGGGGCCCCTTTGGCTGTGGCTCTCAACACTAGAGGGCAGAATTATTAATAATAACCATAACTAAAATAAATTGCTAAAAGATACATGTTACAAATTATATAAATTCAGACATAGTTTTGGGGGTGGAAGTGAAAGTATAGAGAGAGGTGTAGTGGTGCATGCCTATAATCCCAATAGCTTGGAAGGCTGAAGCAGGAGGATCACAAGTTCAAAGCCAGTCTCAGCAACTTAGCAAGACCTGGTCTCAAAATAAAACATAAAAACTGCTGGGGATGTGTTTCAAATGTTTAGTGCTCCTGGGTTCAATTCCTGGTATAAGAACAAAAACATTTATGGGATAATTATTATAGACTGGACATACTATAAGAAGACATGTTGGGAATAATTCTTTTAAATAGTTTTTGTTCATTTTTGGCATTCTAATTATAAAATGTAATGAATCGCAATGGTTTTTGACTCTTGAAATATTTTTTTTAATTTTTATTTGGGGAGTAAAAGTTAAATGGATAGTACTCACCAAAATCTGTATTTCAAAAACTATGTCAACTTGAATTCACAAAAGGATAGTTGCAAAACTATAAAATAAAAATACTTGACTGCAGACTGGAGATGTGGCTCAGTGGTAGAGTGCTCATACCACATAAAAATAAATAAATAAAAATAAAGGCATTGTGTCCACCTACAACTAAAAAATATTTTTAAAAATACTTGGCTCCATATTCATCTATATGGGCTATCTATCTTTACTATTTTAACCAAGATTTAGGTAACTTTGAGTAGCATGTTTTTAATATTTAATATGTCCCTCGTAGCATTTTTTTTTCCTTCAGGCTTAGAATACAGACTAGAATCATTTAAATTTCTCATTTGAAAAGTGTTTCTAACTTTAAGATCATTAATGATGCAATAGTAATATTCTTTGTCTCCTGGCAACAGTATCTATGGTATTGTGGCAAGTGAGGTACCGAGAATGTGAGGAGATCAGTTAATGGGGAGTTCTGGAGAAGAAAGTCTTCAGAGTAGGAGTGTTGATATATTTGAATTCAACAAAGTGTGTTATCAAAAGATATGGTAAGAAATGCTATAGTAAGGGGCTTTCATTACTTTTCCTTTTAGTTTCTACTACAAGTAGATATTGAAATTGACATTTAATTTAAATTTTATCCATAAACTTATTTTATTCAATTCAAATGAGTATCTGTACTGAACATCTTAGAAAATATATTTTACTGATAGTTGTGCCCATAATCATGGCTGTGGTAAACTCAATCTGCTAAAAAAGTCATCAATAATTTCCGAACTAATTCAAGAATAAGAGATGAAAGATATAGTTGATATGTTGATATGGTATCCAGAATTACATTTATTCTTAATTTTAAGGTAAAGGAATTACAACCCCCCCTTCCAGATTATTTGACTGACACATTGACATCCCAGTAAATAGCCTGAGAGTTAGTGTTCTCAAATTTAAACTTAAGACATTTCTAAACTAAAGTTTTAAAGTAAGTTAGTTCTTTTTCAGATATCAAATATCTTTACTACATATCAGGGAAAGAAAGTTATGTCGGGTAATCAAGCATGTTTACATATGTATGTAATTTTCTATAATCCTGAACTTCCTGTCTAGATTATTTTTCTTTCTACAAAGTATTCATGAATCTTCTCTTTTGTATAGTTTTTACATACCTTAAAAGTGAATTATCTTTACTTCTCTCTAGTAGAACAATTTAATAAAAGTTTACAAACAACTATCAAATTAATAGTAAACAGTGGATTTAATTAAGGCAATTCTATTTTAAAGTTTCAAGAATTGCATTTTGATGGGGCCGGGGTTGTGGCTCAGTGGTAGAGCACTTGCGTAGCATGTGTGAGGCACTGGGTTTGATTCTAAACATTGCATACAAATAAATAAAACAAAGGTCCATTGAAAACTAAAAAAAAATTTTAATTTCATTTTGAAACTGTTTCTTTAAAGAATTACTTTATCCAGCTGTTTTCACTTACAAGTTTTTGCAGAGTGAGAGAAAACATGAAGACCTGAATATTTCTAGCCAAACCAAGAGCAACAGTATTGAAGTGAGGGAGGAGACTCCCCATGACAAAGCCAGTTAAGAAAACATCTGCTAGAAAAATAAAACCCACTTGAGTTTGGCAAAATTGCCTTCCAGGCATGAAATTAAATTTGTGTTTATGTTGGAAATGATCGAAGTAAATGCAGGGAGGAGGAGTGTGTATGGTATACGTAGCAAGGGTGAGAGGCAGGAAAAGTGGAGGGACAAGGAAATATTTACAAGAAAGAAGAGGAAATTCATTTTCAATCCAGGAAGGGAAAAAAAGGGTAGTATTTTTCCCTTGGAGAAAGTTTAACACTGAATGAGAATGGAAAGTATTAGAGAGATCATTCCACCTAAGGTATGTAAAACCTGTATGACACAATACTATGGACCACCTTAGATTGTGTGAGGACAGGTTGCCATGGAATGGTTTTACAGGACAAGAGTGGGGGAGGAATGAGCCTGAAAGGAAGGGAAGTCTGTGAAGTTGGTGAATGGGACTAGAAGGGAATATTACGGAAGTTATTTCAGCACCCAGTTGCCCTTGGACAGCAGTGGCTTAGCAAACCTGGCAGCTATTGCAAGTGCTTGCTCTCTATGCTCTCATTCCTTTCTTCCTTGATTTCTTTCTCTCCTTTTTTTCTTTACTCCTCTCTTTTTTAAAAAATTGCATTTTTCTCGCTCTCTCTCTAATAACTCCCTTCTCCTTGTTTACCAGCAGGCTCCTTCTGGAGCCTCACTCTAGCACCATCCCCCTCCTTGACAGGACTGAGGATTTGAAGAGAACAGCATTTGGTGAAGTGAGTTTTAATGGCTTAGAAGGGGATGGTGAGGGGATGGAGAAGAGCTCTTAACAGAGAATTTTTTAAAAGAGGCTATTTTTGTTGTTGTTTTGTTTGTTTTCTGGAGCATTCTGGTGAGTTCCTATTTCCCTGCTTCTCAGGACAGTGTTTATGAGTCATGTGGAAAGTGCATGTGGTATTGGTTACAATTCTGGAGTCCCTTCAGCTGTCAGAGATTCCTTAATCCCTTGATTGTTTACAGACATGTCCACAGGAGAGGTTAGAGATCTGGAATGACTTGAGAAATGCCTATGAGGTTACTGGATTTACTGTGAGGGTCATGGTGAGCTACACAGCATCTGGTGAAAAGGGGACTCTGCTTTGATCCCACTAGATGTCTTTAGTTTCCAACTTGCTAGGAAGCCCTTTGCATATTATTATTGACATTCTCGACCAGTCATTAGCTCAAAGGGCATTGGAGTTCTCTCTTACCATTGTGTCTCTCTGAAGTTGGTGGAAGTTTCCAGGGGTGGAAAGTCTGCATCAGGTATATGAGAAACAAAAGAAACTGGACTATTGGCTGTTGAATTTGCATATCTGTAACCCCTACTAGGCCCTATAAGGAGCAGAGAAAGAATAAAAAGGAGGCTGTGCTGCCATTAGCTCACACATCACACTGCAGGGAATTGGCACTAAACCTGAAAGGAATGAGATGTTTTCCTTCTAACAGTGCACACTTTTATCACTTAAATAAACAGGAAACAACCACAGAAACATAAACAATAACACAGGAAGTGTATATGTGTGAGTTAGGGAAGAATGGAAAGAAAGTGATGAGATTTTCTGGGATTAGGGGCAGATGGTTAGCCTCAGGGGAAAACATTTCTTTTAAGCTTCTGAGTATCAAGTTTTTAAATCCACTGCAGTTCTTTTTTTGGATCCTGTGTGTTTTTTCCTCTAGGTGTTCAGGTGCCTTGCATGTTTATCCTAAATGTTCCAATGCACCTTTCATGTAACCCTTTTAACTCACAGCCCCTTTTAAGCATGATTTCACATATTTTGAGAAGTTATTTCTCTATACATCAGTGACAGGAATTTGGGCATTTGTATAAATTCTCTGTAAGAACACTTTGACTCTTAGAATAGGAAGGAGTGTTAAAATAGCACTTGAAAATAAATGGTCATAAAGTGAAGAGAATGAAGATCAGGATATGAATAACATTAAAATAGAAAGTTTATGCTGGCCTTTTATGTCTGAATAGAAACTAAACTTTTAACACTACAGTCATCTTTTGGTAGAGGAGAAAGTGATGCTCTCCTCCCTCTCCCAGCAAGGGCCACAAGCCTGATTACAATAAGCCTATTTATAACTCTGAGCACCATCCCATTTGTAGTTGTTAAAAATGTATATAATAACTTCAATTTCAATACATAAACATTGATTTTTAAAAATTAAATACCTTTCTTAAAAATTTCACAATTATCTAATTTTCACTTATTAGTGTGTACCACTGAACATTGTGATTTACAATTTATTTTATACACATTTTTTTAAAACTTCAGCTATCATAGGCATAAGTTACTCTAATAGCCATAGAGTAAATCTGCCTTATGGTGATGCAACTAAAAATCTTCATTTAAAGAGAGATTGGATAACATTGGGGTCAAGTGTAAATATATGTACATATATTTTCTTACGTCTTGCCATTAGACTCACCTGGTATAAAACTAAACTATTTTATGGAGTCATCTGTGCTATTTGGAGGGGGCATACATTCTGATTTTCTGATTACTATAAACATTACTTTAGGGTTATCTAGGTAAATGTAGTAGACAATCAGAAAAGAAAATATGTATAATTATTTTGGATTTGAAATAATGGGAGATATTGGGGAAGTTTTCAATGTGTAGTGATAACTGCTAAATATCCACAATTTCTCATTTATTTTCTCTTTTTTTGGTGGAGGGCTTCAGGGATTGATCTCAGGGGCTTTCCACCACTGAGCCACAATCCCCAGCCCTATTTTATATTTATTTAGAGTCAGAGTCTCACTGAATTGCCTAGTGCCTCGCCGTTGCTGAGGCTGGCTTTGAACTTGTAACCCTCCTGCCTCAGCCTCCCAAGTCTCTGAGATTACAGGTATGTGCCACTGCGCCTTGCCTCATTTATTTTAATCCCATTTATATTAATATAACAAGAGCTAATTTTAAATTGCTTTCTCTGTAATACAGCAACTAAATCACTAGAACTCTCATGATAGAGAGATCACTTTTATCACATTTAATTCAAGTTATTTGCTTTGATTTTCACTACTTTTACAATTGTTGGTATCTCTGTTCTTTGGGAAAAGAAAAATTCTTTGCAGTTTTGAGAACTGCAAAAAATAAATAAAGCCTGACTGTTAAGATAATTTGGTTTAAAAGGTTTATCTACTTTATTCCTACAAAGTTATTGTAATAGTTTTTCCTTAGTTCTCCTCTAGTTCTTAGCAACCTAATCATAGAATTTGATTTGAGCAACCAAGTACTTATTTCAAATTATCGCTCTATTTTTCAAAAGCAAAATAACAAAAACAGTGGGCATCTTAACATTTTTTCATCATGAAACAAGATACAAAGTAATAACTATGAAGGGATGGGGACTCTTTCTGGCTCCACCAGACTTATTTTGTTCAGATATCCCACTCTGTATTTTATAAAATATTATTCCTTTCAGATTCAAATCAATCAAATATGAGTCATTCGTTTTCTTTTGGGTTAAAGTAAAACTATAATCTTTACTTCAATAGAGCAAAAGCAATGCAAGATGCTTCTGTGAGATGATTAACACTGTTTCATAACTTTTTTTTTAATGTACTGCACTATTAATATTGGCCAGGGCATTTTGTCTTATTGAATACAGCATGGAAGCATCAAAGCAATCATCATGTTTTATTCCTTATATAAGGAAAATGCTATTATTTTTTTCTGAAATTGGTATCTCTATTTGTAAAGGAATGTTTGGATGTGAGTAAACCATAATTAAATACTGCACTGTTGTTTCCAGCTATTTCTCACAGGCATTGATATTATTTCTTGGAAACAAATGCAGTATGTCAAAATATTCATTTCCTGTAAAAAAAAAACCTATTTCCTGTAGTCAAATAATATTTCATACTTCCTTGGACTGATGAAATACAATACACTAGGAGACCAAAATCTGTCTATATATGTATTGGTAGTATGTGTGATTATATAACTTGAAGATTTCAAGGAACTCACTTCTGTATATACTCATTTAATATAGATAGGGGAAACTAGTTAAAACTTCTGTTTTAGAACAATAATACAAGCTTTAGAAAAACTTACCATGAGGCTTAATGTCTAGTTGAAAAAAAAAATGTTGGATAGTTAAAACATTTTTAAAATTCATAGTTTAAAAACATTCCCCAAGTTCCTGGGTTCAGTCCTTTGTACAAAAATGCAATTGATTAGACTTCTCCCACATTAGTCAATATGTTTTAGATGAAATAGAAAAAAAAATTATAAGGTACTCTTGTTCAAACTACTCTTCCTTTACCATCCTTTTTCAGTTTCCTTTTGTGAAGTGATTCTTAAATTATGTTCCCCTGACGGGGAGCATTAATATCATCTGGGGGAGTTGTTAGAAATGCAGATACTCAGGCTGTACCTTTGTCCAATTGAATTAGAAACTCTGGAGTTTGGACCCAGAAATTTGTGTGTTGACAAGCCTGCCATATAACTCTCATTCATGCTAAAATTTTAGAGCCATTGTATTAAAGTAATATTTTCTATCTTCTGTGAGTGTATATGTATATAATTTGTTGGAATCCTGGCCAGGAGCATCAAATTACTTGTATTTATCTCTTTTTGTTTTTCTTTCTTCAGACTGGTTGTTTCATGACTTTATTCATTAATAATATGAAAATTGCTGTCGTCACTGAAAAATCTGCTGAATCATCATATTAAATATAGTGCATCTTTGAAAGTTATCCTTCTCATGTAAGTCTTTTAGTTTTATTCTTTTTATATATACATGAGAGTAGAATCTATTTTGATGTATTTATACAAACGTGGAATATATCTTATTCTAATTATGATACCGGTCTTGTGGATTGCACACAATGTTGAGACTTACCATGTTGTATTCATGTATATACATAGGAAACGTATGTCAGATTCATTCTACTATCATTTATATTCCTATGGCCGTTCCTTCATTCCCCTTTGTCTAATCCACTGAACTTCCTTAAGTCACTTCTCATTTTCTTTGAAAGTAATAGTTACAGCATTAATATAAGAAAACAGTGGCTGAACCCCCTTTTACTTTCCATAGTCAGAGGCACTGTAAGGTTTTGGCAGGGAGAACAATTATACTTTATTTTACAAGTATCCATTTATAGTCCTTGGTAAATTCTTGACAAATCTTTTGCTTTACTTTGCATTTTCAGATGAATTTAATTGGTTAAATAATTAAAATCACTTTTTTTTAATTTCAGGGTTTACTATAGTCAGATACATTATAGGCAAACCAATCTTTTTAACTACATGGGGAAAGAATTAGCCTAACGGATAAGTAAATTGGGAAAGTCTGAGTAAGATTTATATGATCTGTAAAAATGAACTGGTGATCTTCACATTTTGACAATGATTAGAAATTTCAGGTTTTATACTTGTGTTCAGGCTTATGAAAAAGCACTGAAGAGCTTGAATTTGGACATACAGCCCATGAAAATATAACTTTATACTTCATGTTCAAAAGTGTACTTTCAGTAACTGAGAGCTGTATTGTACCCAACATAGTACTGTAAGGAATGTAGATGGTTTTGTTAAATTTGTTCCCTCTTTATATTTAGCTGTGCTTTTTATTTAGCCATAAAGAACACATTCAGCAAATTCAATTTGTTTTCCAAGTTTTCAAATGTGTTATTTCTGTCTTTGATGTATGGTGGATTGACAGTACTATATGAAGTATGACAGTTAATGCTGAGCCATAGTCCATAGTTGAAAATAAGTCTTACTACTTTAATATCATATTTAAAATTTGTGTTAATAGCATAGCAGTATTGTTTATTATATTAAAGTGGACAATAGCAAAAGAAGCATACTATTTCCATGAAATCTTGACTATCCATGTTAATAGAAGTGAGCATTGTGGGAACTCTATCAATTGCATTCCATATCAATGCAAATGACCAATATTTATATCATTTTGACATATATGTCATTATATTTTGTGTGCTCATATGTCTAAATGTGCATATGTTTGTGTGTATGTGTCACAGATTTGTTATAATTACGTGTTTTTTCTAATGCAATTTATAAATTCATAATGTATTTACTATACATATAGTGGTAGAAATGATCATGAGATAGTAGCTTAGAGTTCCTCAGTAATATAATAATTTAATGGAAAAAACTATTTTAAAAAACAGCTTATGAAGTTATGGTAAGAGAAATGTAAAATTAAAAACATAAATGATTGTTAAAACTCTTGAGTTTGACAGTTGTTCATTCAATACCACCGTTTTCCCCACATACTAGCAAGTTCTCTGCATTATTGTTTTCTTATACTTAGGAAATACTAGGCCTAAATTACTCTATATATGTAATTTTTAAAGCTCTCTAGATAATTCCAAAGACTAGAAAGTTTTAGAATCGTGAACACAGGCAATCAGGTGGCAAGTGGAATGTTGAACATTGACGAACAGTTTCCTTGTGCCACTTTCCTATCATAAAGTGAAGTTAAAATTTGTACTTGTTTCTTTTCTTTGCAAGGTCTTACTATGATTCTGTTCCTTCCTTCTTCCTCTAATATCTATAAACAGATCCACAACATTTAATAGGGATTTCTAGTTTTCATTTGAAAGATACTTGTTATCAAGGACTTCTATGTTCTGGCAATTAGCTAATTTAAGTATGTCTTTGGGTGATTTTATTCAAAAACTTCTTTATGAAAAATAACATGTTAAGTTTGATAATGCCAATATAGCAACATTAATATTGTCCTTTATTTTCATGATTTATGTGGAGATTGTAGGTCTAGGATTAGGTCATTGAATATATTCTCTTTAATATTGTTGCATTATACTTATACACAACAGTGGGATTTATTGTTATTTAAATTTAGTGAGTTTCATTCCCCAGTTTCCCCCCTTTCACTTTCCCCCCTCCCTTCCTTCCTCTGGTTTCCTTTTCTCTGTTGTTTATCTCCCTTTTATTTCCACAATATCCTCTTCACTTTTTTTCTCCTTTTTTCTCTCTAGGTTCCACAGATGATAGGCAATATATGATAGGCATTATCTTTCTTGGTTTGGCTTATTTCACTTAGCAGTATGTTTTCCAGTTTAATTCATTTACCAGCTCTTTATGGCTGAATAAAATTCAGTGGTGTATATATATTACATTTTCTTCATCTATCCATCCATTCACTGATAGATACCTGGGCTGATTACATAATTTAGATTTTGTAAACTGTGCTGCTATAAACATGGGTATGCATTTATCAATACATTATGCTGACTTTAATGTTCAGTTAATTACCGAGATGTGGTATATGTGGGTCATATGGTGATCCATTCCTGGTCTTTTGAGGAACCTCCGTACTGATTTTCATAGTGGTTGTACTAATTTATAATCCCTCCAACAGTTCAAAAGTATTTCTTTTCCCCCCACATCCTTTCCAACCGTTATTGTTATTTGTATTCATGAAGCCTACCATTCTAACTGGAGTGAGATGAAAACCTCAGTATAGTTTTATTTACATTTCCCTTATTTACATTTCCCTTATTGCTAAAGATGTTGAATATTTTAATTTGTTTGTTCACCATTTGATTCTTCTTTTGAGTTGTGTCTATTTAGTTCCTTTGCATATTTATTGATTAGAATTTTTTGGTATTAAAGTTTTTTAGTTCTTTATATATTCTGGTTATTAATCCTCTATAAGAAGAGTACCTATCATATATTTTTTTCTTTCTGTAGGATTTGTCTTCATGTTCTTTTTTCCTTTTACTGGGCAGAAGCTTTTTAATTTGATGCCATCCCATATACTAATTTCTCATATTATTTCCTGAGGTTTAGGTATATATTAAGTTATTTGGTACCTGTACCAATATGTTGAAATGTTGACCTTGCAGTTTCTCCAAACAGTTATAAAGTTTCTGGTCCAATTTCTAGTTCTTCAATCCATTTTATTTTATTTCATTTTAATATTTTTAGCTGCAGATGGACAGAATACCTTTATTTTATTTATTTATTGTTATAAATAAATAAACCTCATCCATACAATCTATTTTAAGTTGACTGTGTGCAGGGTGAAATATAGGGATCTAGTTTCACATAATCTACATATAGATATCCAGTTTTCTTAGCAGCATTTATTAAACAGTTATCTTTTTTACAATGAATGTTTTGGGTGGCTTTGTTAAAGATCAGATGATTATCTGTGTGGGTTAATCTTTGTGCCTTCTATTATATTCTGTTCTTGTCTTTTTTCTGTTTTTTTTTTTGTCACTATCATGCAGTTTTTGATATCACTGCTTTCTAGTGTAATTTGTAGTCAGGTGTTGTTGTACCTCTAGTCCTGTTCTTTTGCTCAGTATTGTTTTGGTTATTCTGGAATATTTATTCTTCTTTATGAATTTTAGGACTGATACTTTTTCTGGTTCTATGAGTAATGTCATTGGTATTTAGATAGGGATTACACTGAATCAGTAAATCACTTTTTGTTACATGGACATTTAAAGAGTATATATTCTGTATATCCATCAATATGGCAGGTCTTTCCATCTTCTAGTGTCTTCTTCAATTACTTTGTTCAGCATTATGGATTTTTGTTGTAGTAGTCTTTTACCTTTATGATTAGATTTATTTCTAGGATTGTTTAAGGTTATCTTTAGTGGAATTCTTTTTCTGATTTCTTTTTCAGCAAATTCATTATTGGTGTATAGGAAACCTATGATTTTTATGTGCTGGTTTTGTATCCTGCTACTTTGCTGAATTTCTTTCTTAGCTCTATAAGACTTCTGGTAGAATTTTTTTGGATTTTCTAAGTATAGGATCATATCTTCTGCAAACAAGTGATAATGTGACTTATTCCTTTCCCACGTGTATTTCTTTTATTTCCTTCTCTTACCTGATTGTTCTGGCTAGATTTTCAAGAATTTTATTGAATAGAAGTGAAGGGTTTGGACAACCTTTATTGTTCATGAGTTTAGAGGAATTGCTTTCTGTTTTTCCAGGCCATTGATTTTTTTTCTTCTTTGCACTAACACTAATAAAGAAAATTTCCATTAAGGAAAGGAAATTTTTCATTTGCAAAATAAGCTTTCATATTAAGGAGAAATTTTAGAACATTTTCTATAACATCAATTAAAACTATTTAGTTTATATGTGATATTTATAAAATATTAGGATAATTTGTTCTTCCTAAAACTTTTATATTAATCCACCCAGTGTTAATGACTATTACTTTTCCAAATTGAGAATTTGAGAATTAAAAAAAGAACTGTTAGCTTCAAATAATTCAATGATAATGCCAGGAAAGCAAATTTAAAATCAGGATTTCAAGTTCATATTGCATGTACTATCAATTCATTAGCATCTTCCTCTTTCCAATGTCCAAAAGGCACTATGCAGATCATTTTACTTGATGGATGAATGAACACAATAAAAAATATGATTTGTAGTCAATTCAGACAATCAATCTTTAAGCATTGATTTGACCATTCACATATCAGATTTTACACACATTTGCAATTAATGTAGCTTCAAATAAAATACAACTCATCAAATGACCATTTTATCACCAAACAAAAATAGACATTAAGTCTTTTAGTTCTTTCTTATGCGAATTGCATATAGAAAATCAGATTGATTTGTCTTATTGTTGCTGAATTGGACCTTAGAAAAAAGGCTTGAATGACCAAAGTCTGGTCTACAGATGTCAGATAAGGTAATTATATTTTTCCTAGCTTGACTAGGGAAGTATGTTTAAACTCTAAATATTTGGCTTGCTCTAAAAACCCCATAGATAGGCAATATAAGAATGACATCAATAATAATCTGCCTTAAGAATCATATAGTTTTTATTTCTGTTATTCAGAAAAGAATGCCTAATTTCAAAATTATGCCCACAATGAACTTTAGTTTCCTAGATTTATTTGCTTACACACCTTAATAGAGCATGTATTCACTGTAATTATTCCTAATGAAATAATTATATCTAATTACACTTATAGTATTTATACACACTAGAAAATTTTAATTTCCTGACACTCCCCTAATTGTCAAATTTTATATTATATTGCACATCTGCTGTATATACTTTTTCAAGCTCAGAATTCTTATGCTTTTGTATATTATTCCACTTATTTTGGGCACAAAATAAATAGTTTAATTTGATTTTCATTTCAAAGTAACATTCGCTGTTCCTTCAACTGATGTTTCTTAAAGGACTTCTGTGTTCATAGAAGAGGTGATGAACTTGGTACTGTCCTTAACCTCAGTAAATCCAAGGAATTAATATTCAATGAATGACTTCAGTAATATTCTTTAAAATGTGAACATAAATGAATATGAAATGATGTTTATTATAATGGTCTTATATTTGTGGAATAAAGATGCTATACATTGTTTTTAGGCACTGTAATATTCAGTCTATGTGATCTAACAAACTCAGACATGCAGTCTAATTTTACTTTTTGTTCATGACAATTAACCTCAATGATGTACTATGATTACACTGTGAACAAAATTTACACCACCCAAACAAATAACACTATTTTGGTATTTACATAAAGATTGAAAGAGGCCAATATTTTACATCAACAGTAATCATAGCTCCAAAAAATACATGAGAAATCTATTTACATTTACCAGTGAATCTAACAAATTTTTATAATAATCATCATGCCTTTTATTTTACTAGATTTAAACATAATCATGTAAGTTGAGAATTTATTTCCTAGTATTAGCTTGGTTTATGTTAAAGTTAACTGTGGGTTGGGTGTAGTGATGCATGCCTGTAGTTCTAGCAACTCAGACGTCTGAGGCAGGAGGATTGCAAGTTCAAAACCAGCCTCAGCAATTTAGAGAGGCCCTAATCAACTTAGGGAAGCTTTGTCTTAAAATAAAAATTTAAAAAATATAGGGGATATAGGTCAGTGGTAATGCTTAGCTGATATAAAAAAAGTAAGTCTGTTTTTAACTATTTCATATACTTTAGTTATAACAGTGGTTTTAAGATGCTAATATTTCCTCTCAATGTTTTGCTTGCTCCCTAGTTGATCTACTGACTTCATAATGTCTGAAATCAGATTCAGCAATCTCACTTGGGAGCAAGTTATAACACTGGATCACGTGTTAGAGGAAGTAATTCCAATTCATGGACGGGGAAATTTCCCCACACTGGAGGTAAAACCAAAGGATATCATTCATATTGTGAAAGATCAACTCATAGAGCAAGGAATTATTGTTAAAGATACCAGATTGAATGGTTCCACAGCAAGTTACATACTTGCAAGCCATAATGGAATCATCTATAAAGATCTGGACATAATTTTTGGTGTTGAACTTCCAAGTGATCAGGAATTTCAGGTAGTTAAGGATTCAGTTCTAGGTTGTCTACTTGACTTTTTACCAAAAGGTGTAAAAAAGGAAAAGATTACCCTAAAGACCATGAAAGAGGCTTATGTGCAGAAGATGATCAAAGTTTGCAATAAGCATGATCATTGGAGTCTCATCTCTCTTTCAAATAACACTGGGAAGAATGTAGAATTAAAATTTGTGAATTCACTCAGACGACAATTCGAATTTAGTGTAGATTCCTTTCAAATCCTTTTGGATCCCATGCTAGACTTCTACAGCAACAAAAGTGCTAAGCTAGCCAAAGAATTCTATCCTGTTGTTGTAGCTGAAAGTATGTATGGAGACTTCCTAGAAGCAATGATACATTTGAAATACAAGCTGATATCTACCAGGAAACCTGAAGAGATTAGAGGTGGTGGCCTTTTGAAATATAGTAACTTGCTGGTTCGTGACTTCAAGCCAGCTTGTGAAGCAGAAATCAAGACCCTGGAACGTTATATGTGTTCTAGATTCTTCATCGATTTTCCTGATGTAGGAGAACAACAAAAGAAAATTGAATCATACCTCCGCAACCATTTCATAGGTGAAGGAAAGAGAAAATATGACTACCTTATGACCTTGCATGGAATTGTGAACCAAAGCACTGTTTGTCTAATGGGACATGAAAGAAGACAGACTCTCAACATGATCACCCTTATGGCTTTAAAAGTACTTGGAGAACAGAATATTCTACCCAGTACAGACAATGTAACTTGCTATTATCAACCTGCTCCATACTTAGTTGCTGAGGGAAGGTATCCTGTTTATCATGTAACATCTGGGCCACCACCCATTTTCTTCCAGCCATATCATGCATTGCACTTTCATGTGCCAAATGGTATGGTTTAAGAAATGCAGATACAATAGAAACTTTGCTTTAACTGAATACCTCTTAAAAGCAAATTTTCTGAAGTCTACAAAATTCACAAGATCTGGTTTTATTTTTTGTGCCGTTACCAACAAATTTCCATCAATTACTGTTTATACCACCATAGTAAACACAATATCATCTGTGAACTGACAGCTTTAAATGATTTTTGAATGTTATTGACTGGTTTTAACTTTCAAATGTTATGGACCAATTGAAATGATTTTCAGATCTTGCTGACGACTTAAGACTTTCAAATTTGCTGTGACAAATACATTTGAGATGCCTGCATCTTTGACTAAAATGTAAGAACACCACTCAAGTTTTAATTCTGAGGTACAGTGAAGACAAGTGTCAAATTTTTGTATTCAATCAATTATTTTATTATACTCCATTTTTTTCTAGTGAGTAATACCATCAATGAATTCTCAGTACTTAATAGGAATGTGTAAATTTAAAGACAACAAATTCAGAAGATATTAAAGCCCTGGACTTTGTAAGCATTTATTTTGTTTGCCAATTAAATTAATTTGGGTTCAAATTCTGGCTGTAGTTTGAAAAAAACACTGGAAAATGGTTCTGAAAATATTGGAATTAGTAAATTATCATTTAAAAACAAGATACTTAACCAATTTGTTGTTTAGAAAAATAATACCGCCCAGGTGTACAATCAGTGCTGTGACTGGTTATGCAGGATTCCTTTTCCTGAATATAACTTGAAAAGAATGAAATTCTCTGAATGTTAAACCTTTCTGTCATCATCTATTAAAATAAAATTCTGAATGGCAAAAAGGAGGAAAAAAAAAGGTGGCAGCGGTTTTTACCCGTGTCATTTACAATTTGCCCAACATCTTAATATATCTGGAAACATTCACTTTTAGTAAGTGAAAGTTTTTTTCTTTATCACTCAATGAAGCATTTTCTTCATTCTAACATTACCAAAAGTTTCTAATATGCCACTCAAGTGCCTCCTAGGGTTAGACTTTACATAACACTGTCATTTATTCAGTGATTGCATATGTTTACAATATATCTGAATATCTACTCATTTTATATCAGATATGCCACTAGCAAATTTGCCAGTGGGGATTCAAAATGAATATCCTTTACATAATGAAAATGACCCATGGCCAGTATTATTTGGATGATAGAAGGGGAATTGACCTGGAAGTATCATTAAGACCATCAGAAAACTTCTATATTTCTACTTGCTTCTGATTGTTGAGAGCCACAGCCAAAGGGGCCCCAGCAAACTTCCAGCTGCCAGCAAACTTCCAGCTGCCGGCTGATGATTGGCTCACAGCGGCCCCAGCAACATCTAGCTGATTGGCTCCTCGGCCCCAGCAACATCTAGCTGATTGGCTCCTCTGCGGTGATGCTCATTGGACTGTTTCCCTGCCCTTTCAGACCACGGAGCTGCTCATTGGGGGACTTTTTTTGGCTCCGCCCACGTGACCCAGCCAATTGGCCTCAAGAGCAGGAGGATTGTGGGAGGTGGAGAGAGGCTTGTGGAAAGCCGGTGGTGGCAGTTGAGGCTCTGAGGATTTTTCCTGAGAGGCTGTTTTGTTTGGCGTGTGTGGTTCTAAAAATAAAGTTAGTTTCTTTTGACAAGTGGCTCCTGATTGTGCCCAGCCAGACTGCGGCATCTGATTCTGATTTTTTTCTGAGTTTTCATCTCAGTTTTTATTGACCATCAAAAGTTTATACATCACAACAAGTCCCAACATTTATATTCTGAGAATTTGTCAATGATATACTATTTTAACCTGTCTTCTCTGTATTACAATACAGAACACAAGAAGTACACCTTATATGGCATTTTCAAATAATATTCAATATTTCTGACATTTTATACCAGAGCAATATATTTTTAAATAATTGTGTTATGTCATCACAGAACCCTGAGGCTTTAAAACATATGGACTTTCTCCCTTTTGGGACAAATAAAGAATTTATAAATAATATATTAAAAAGAAAATTCAGCAATCTATACTTTGTGTTGACTAAAGATGATTGATCATTCTTTCCCAAATATACTCTTTACTTTACTTTGAAGTTAGTAGAAATGCATGTACATACGACTAAAGGTATTTATCGGTAACAAAATATAATTCTAAAATATATAGGAAAATGTTTAAGAATAAAAAAACTATGTTAATGATGTCAATGGTGAAGGTTCTGTATTTTCCAAAGTGACGTTTTATAATGAATAATAGAATTCTTATGATGTTTAGAAACATCCCTGTGTGCTCCTATAACTGCCTTTAGTCTTACTGGGAATTAAGACTCTTATCTTCCTTAAAAAGTGATTTCTTCATGGTATTTGCTAAAACTTTAAGTCATAATGGAAGAATAGTCTGATATCTTTATTTTTTCTCCTAACACATCAAGCATGTATTTCTCTTGGGGAGAAAAGTTCAAAACTGTTACGTAAGATTTTCTCAAGAGAGGATCTTAACATATTGAATGGGAATGACAATAGAAGAGAAAGCTCTGGATTTATTTCTCATGACTTTTTGTTTATAGATACTATCACTAAATTAGGCTTTCCTTTGTCCCCAACTAACCAGAAAAAATAAATTATTTATCTTCAATTGTATATGAGTATCTCCCCAGGATTAGGCTAATTTCCTTGAAAAGCAATATTATCTCATTCTGTTCCATTGGGATAATAAATGGGAAACTTTTACATCAGTCAATTAATGCAATCTTCACCTAAAGGAGTTAATAGAAATTAATACTTAAAACTTCACTCTAGAGCATGTGTCATCCCATTACTAGAGAGACTACTTACTCTGTGACCATTTCATTTTGTGCAAATCCAGGAGTGTTTTTGGTTTAAAAAGCCTTTTTTTTCCCAGAAGCTTAACCCAAAACAAAAAAGAAAAATCTATATGGTGAGATAAATTTGGTATCTGCTGCAGATAAACATTCTTTTAAACCAGAATATTCTTATATTTCACAAATATCTACACATTATTATCAAAGTTCTACTAGTAGGTTATCTGTAACTTAAATTTAGAAGTATTCTTCTAATAGTGACTTATGTCCAGTTTAATCAAAGAAAATTGAAACAGAAGGATTATCTTGTTTGGGCAGATAACCCAGCTGAATTCAAGACAAAATTACAGAGCTAGAATAGCTGTGAACTGCACCTCCAGCAAACTAGGAAAGTATCCTGTACCCAAATTCCATTTTCTTATATAAGTAAGATCCTACTAAAATGCTTCCAAATTGTAAAGGGTCTCTAAAATTTGTGTTTAAAATCACTTTTTGTTTTAGGCATTAATAAAGATAGTATGTAAAATGCTTTAGATATAATTAAAAGTTCTTTCAGTCAGTGTATTATTTGAAGTATTTCAACTTTAAAAATATGGAAAGGTAAAACATAATTGAGAAAATTGAAGTTTTAAAGTTTGTAATTCTTTTCAAAGTTATATTGATTTAGGAAAACAACCTTTCAATTCATAGAATATTTAAGAAATATTTTATTTTATATATTAACATTTAAACAAGATTGGAAGGTGCATGTGAAATCAAATTGATAAACATTCTCATGAAAATGACTTTTGCAAGGCAAAAAACATTTCAACCTACTGTGAATTCCATTTGCTTTACCATTATAAAACATATGTAATGATGTTTTGTTTTCAATTGTGCTGTCCTTTATAAGGTTATATTCTTTATACAATTTCATAGTTTATGTACTGGGTGTTGGAAATTGTATTGCATATCTGCTGCTTCTTTTTTGAACATTTATTCAGCATGTTTAACTGAAAGTAGCAAATTTGTCAGACTGTCAGTATATTGTTGTTAGTTGCTTTCTTTAGAAAACAGTTTTCCCTAATTTTTGCAGGTTTGAGCAAAAACATACCATTTGGAGTATATAATGTTTGGATAGCAGTTTAGCATGTAACTGGTAAACTTTGAGCTTAATATGTGACTTTTAAATTTGCTTTATTATGAGAGTATGCAAATATTATTCACAAAAATTTTGCATTTAAAGTAGTGCTACATGGATTGCATTAGTGTTTGAAACTAGAACATCAGCAGGAGCAACAACTTTTTGTTTAGCTGTAACCCTTGAAAGAGCAATGGATAATTTATAGATGAATACTATGTGCATGTGCTTCTCATGACCATTCAAAAAGATAAATCTCCCTATCTATAAAAATAGTACCATATGGATAAACCATTTCATACCTCAGGACAAAATAATGAACTCCTGTCAATGCATAAAATGTCCTAATGGAGAAATGTCTTGAAATGGCCCTCTTTGCCAGCTATTCTTAGAGTTCCCAAATTAAAAGTGATAGATTAAATAAACCAAGGAATATAATTTAATGGTAATTTATGACAACTTATTCTAGGACTGGTGGTAGACTTTGAACCATTCTCTAAAATGTTAATTAAGTAATCTACTTTATATTATAAATAGATATGATCCAGGCATACTTAGTCAGTTGACTCAACTAATTAATCCAGAAACATGGGAATGATTCTTGTTTTAGCATTGGTACATCTCTGGAGGTTTTAGTAGGAAAGATTGTTCTTGAAAATGATAGCAGAGTGTAGTATGAGTATTCTAATATCCTATTCATCAATTTCATTCTTAGAGAAGGACAAAATAAAGTTTTCTATAAAAAGTGGGACTTTAATACCACAAGAAAAATTATAAAGCTAATATAATGTGCTTGTAATATCAGAGTTTAAAAATTTCTGTATGATCATTTTAGCCACTAGCTAAATTTTCATTGAAATATAAATTGATATTTGATAGTAATTGACTTACATTTTCTGTTTTAAAAGTTTTAAAAAATATTCACCTTCCCCCAATAAAATTAGAGCCAACACAAAAATATATTAGCAGATGCTTATGCAAATAAAATTGTGAATTATTGTATAAGTCTTATATATGATCTCTTTGAACAAAAGGATCTCTGTGTAAATTATGTTACTTCTTGTTTTGTGAGTTTTGTAGAAAAGCTTTGGGACACTGAGGATTAAATGCCTTCAAAAACCAATGATTGCAGTAAACTCCAGTTAGCTGTTGTCAAATAACTACTACAGCTCCATATTTTCTGTGAAGCAAAATGCTTTCAGATACTATCATCAGGTAAAAAGTGTAAATTATAACAAGTTTTTGGATTAAATATTGACTTAATTTGAGAGCAATTTAATACATATTTAAAGTGAAAGGCAATATTTTCTTCCAGGTAAATAATACGTGTACTGAAAGAGAACCTATGCCAGGGAAGTTATCTGATTTAGAAATGTTAAGGACAATATTTAATGTGTTGCAAATAGATTTATATGAAATTATGTGCCCGTTTCTAAGTTAAGGAGAATACCCTGTAAACAAGATATATAAATCCTAGCAATCCTGACAGTTTCCAAATGAGAGTATGCAGTCTATTTTCCTGAAGAACAAGAGTTTAGCTGATTTTAAATTTATATTTAACCTATGTTCAAAAGTACAATATTGCGTGTATTAATGGAATGCCATGCCAAGTTTTGAGACAGGTACAAATTGCATAATATTTAAATTGGGTCTAACTTGCTTATCTCCTAAATATTTGACATTTCTTTATGGTGCAAAATTTAAAAATAATTTCTTCTAGCTTTTTTAGGTATTAATTATCATTTAGGTATTAATATTTTTAGGTATCAGTGCATTATTTTTGTTTATAGTCACCCTTCTGAAGAGAACAACCTTTTAATCATTTCTGTTTTTCCTCCACCTTTTCCTTGTATATTAAATGACACTTCTCTGTTCTCACTGTGAATATATGCAAAAAAATAAGAAAAATCTGGGGAAGTTTATTAACATTTATATTATCAAAAGGTAAAATTGCACCATTTCCAATTTTAGTTCCTAGTTAAGAGAGTATCTGCAGATATCATGATTATTGAGTCAGGGAAGATTGTGTTCCTAGATGGTCCCATTCTATAAAAAACAAGTATCAATATATATGTATAGTAGAGAATTCAATTTGAGGATCCTCTGACTTTTCAAGATTACCTAGGAATTTTAAAAGCACAGTAAATTAGAAGCCATGATTTTAGAGATAAAAATTCACTTTTCATTTCTGGAACTCTAGGCAACTCTGAATGTGAAAAAATCACCTGATTGGCTTATTGTTTCATTGAGTTTAGAGTGGTGTAAATTATGAACTAATTTATCAGTGAGTAGTAGTCCTTTTAACCATTGTTATATGCTATTACATCGTTTTTTAACGAAAGTTTTATTTCAGCTTATAAGACAAAAAACATTTATACTTTTCCAAAAACAAAAACCAAGTTTTGGTTGGGATTTAATATATAACATTATGTCAAACACATGAAATTTTAAAATTCGTACATAATTAATATTACATTAAAACAAAACTATTAATAGATATCTTCATAAATTATAATGCAATGTCACACTTATTGAATAACTAAATTTCAGTATATTATATGTATTTCATTCTATTTTAAGTATCTTTCATTAAAGACAGGAAATAATCTGTTGAATTATCTAAATCTTCCTGATTGCAATCTATTAACATTGGATGATATTGCCTTATAATTATGTTTTCAATTTCCCTTTAAATTCTTTAACACAACTTAGTTTTCCTTTTAATAGATGACTTATGCTAAAACACAAGGTGACATGTCAAATAATGACTGTTATGTATGATATTTTGCTATTGTAAAACTCATCCCATATATCTCTAAAAATGGTATTCACTTTATATCCATACATTGTCAATAGATTTAATTGAAAATTAACATTCACTTTAGAAACTTGTGGCAAAATCTTTAATCTCAGATATTTCCCGTTAAACTGAGTGAAATCAGTGTTAGTAACATTTTCTTCTAGTTTGAAAGGTATAAACAACTACAAAATTCTTTCTTTAAAGTTCATCTGTGTGGTAAGTAAATGTCTCAACCTGCACAAAAAAGAATTAAAGCAATTATCCAGACAATTCAGACCAGAAATATGTAAATTAGACCATGCTGTGAATAATAAAAGATGAAAATTAATTATTTATGGTCCACATTATTGAATAATTGCGTTTGTCCATGTAAACTAGATCAAAACTATTGGTTATGATAAAAAATTCTGTAGTACCATTTAATGAGACATAAAACAATTCATCTGTTGAGAATAAATTTAAAGTTAGAAAGTCTGACTTCAGACCTAAGAAACAAATTATATTCATGTGTATTTCTCTTAAAGATATGTTTCAAGTTTCAGTAAATTCACATACAGATGTGTATCATTAAAGAAAATACCAGTGAAAAATATTATAATCAGAGTGGGAAACTAAGTAGTAAAATCTCAGTGTAGTTGCCCAGAATACAGTAAAATTGCTTATGTGATTTTCTACATTATTACATCAAAAAGAATGATCTACATTTTAACATGAAACAATTCAGCTTTTTTGGAAATCAGTGAATGTAAATGTAGTTATAAAGTTTTTATGTGCCTTTTTAATATTTATATTTTAGATTTAAGTGGACACAATATCTTTATTTTTATGTGGTGCTGAGGATCAAACCCAGTGCCTCATGCATGCTAGGCAAGCACACTATTAGGTGCCTTTTTAGTCTTATAGTCCACATAACCAATTTTTTTCTTTGAATGAAAAATTTTGAAGAACTTACTGTATTTCTGTAAATGAAATTCATAAGAACTTACTGTGTTTCTGTAAATGAAAATATTCAGGCATATTTAAGATATGTATCTAAGATATGTTTGAAATATCAAAGGTTGATTGAAATGTGGATCTTTGCTTTAATGCTCACAATACGTTAAATCACAATAGTTTCTTTACTATGTTATACTGTTTTGAGACTTGAATTGTACTACTTTAGAAAATGTATTTTACTGTTGGCAAAAGTTATGGTATATGAACAGTGAAGGATTCTTTCAGTGCAAACTATTTTGAATTGGTTATATAATGATTATTTACCATTTATTAGTTATAGGTCTTAATGCCTGTATCATTTGCTTTGTTTTGTGCTTTTGTGCAGTATGTGGAATAAGAACTGTAAATATTATTAGGTTAAAATGAGTTCTGAAATAAAATCACTGAAATATACAGTGAGGTGCCAACTGCAAAATGGGTAAATGCCTATTATTTCAAATAGTATCAAATTAATTCTTTACAGCGTGTTCCAAAAAAGTATGTAGCAATTTTATCTTGGAATTTGTATAGAATCATCATTGATTTAATTAGAGGTCATACACATGGAATATGGCAACAGGCTGACCTTCTAAATATTATGACTGTATAATTAATTGACTTTTACCATTTATAACAGATTAACCCACAAATAGCACCAACCAAAAGATAACACTATTCACATAGCCTAATTATATAAATGGTTTGTATACACTCATTTCCCTAATTTCATTTCATTTTATATTGGTAAAGCTTTCTCCCCCTCGAATAAGTAGTAACTACAACATTTGCATAGACACATTGGTGGCAAAATTACTAAAATGGCAAATTGAGAGAAATATGTCAAAAATATATTACAGATATTTGAATCTAATTTCCTATACACACAGAAACATCCACATCACAAGTTTAGTACAGCCAGATATTGTAGTACTCTGTATATACTGATTGCATATCATATGTGATCCCTCTACAGAATGCAAAATAGTTTTAAATATAGGCTTTATTAGAAGAATAAGAACTAGAGAAATAGTAATTGGAGAGATAGCACAATACTCAGTATAGTTTATTTGAAGCTTAAACATCTTTAGCAATAGTCTAGTCATGCTGAAAAGTATAATTATCAGAAATATGCAGTAGTATGTCAGTAAATACACTTATAATAAAGATGAGGTATTTTCTTTACATAATTCAAATTACCAGATGACTAAGGCTTGAATAAAAATAGGTAATTATAATAAAAAATCACAATGACTCATCAACACAATTGAATTTTTTTTAATCTTTTAAAATACAAAGATAAATTATGCCTTGTTGAGTTCTTCAAACATTTCCATAATCCCTAGATACAGTCTACACTTACATAAAAATAGGCACTTTAACTTAAGAATAAACAGGGGTAATTAAAGAAAGTCTACTATATTCCTTTAGTTGTTCAGTGATAATTTTCTTGTACCCTTTCAGTTAAATCATGGGTAATATAAAAAGACACCATCATATATATATATATATATATATATATATATATATATATATATATATATATATATAATGTGTGTATATATGTGATGTGTATATAATATATGATATATATAAATAATGTGTACACATACATATATAGGTCTGTATGTATATTGTGTTTATACATATATATATAATGTGTATACATATATAGGTCTGTATATATATATTGTGCTTATACATATATAATGTATATACATATATAGGTCTATATATTGTATTTATACATATATAATGTATATACATGCATATATAGGTGTATATGTATATTGTGTTTATATATGTAATGTATATACATACATATATAGGTATATATGTATATTGTGTTTATACATATATATAATGTGTATATATACACATATAGGTATATATGTATATTGTTTTTATACATTATATATAATGTGTATACTTACATATATATGTATATATGAATATTGTGTTTATACATATATAATGTGTATACATATATGTAGTCATGTATATTGTGTATATACATATATGTGTGTACATACATATATATGTGAGTGTGTGAGTATGTATATGTGTGTATAATACATTTTTTCAGGCACTATAACATTTTATTACTGAGCTTTAATAGAAATTAGATTAATTTACTTTTGGAACCTTGACAATAATGACATTATTCTAATTTCTGATTAAACTGGGTGTGTGCTATACTTAACCTCCCTCCTCATTATTTTCAATAGTGAAGTGGAAATGTGAGAGAGGGACTGTGTGTGTGTGTGTGTGTGTAAAAATAATATATATCTCATCCCATATTGGGTCTGCTCTTTAGCAGGATTACCTAAAAGTATCTAGTTGCATGATAATATGCAAGGGTACTCTTTTATCTTCAAATCTGAACAATCATCCCATGTTTAAAAATAAAATCTGTACCCTGAGCATATCATGTAAGAATCTGTTTATTTTGGATCCAATCACAGTTTCTACTGCATTTCTCCTAAAAATAAAAATATAGACTTTTACATAAAAAATTATCTGTAAAGATGCAAAAGATTGTGTATAGCATGCTATTTCCCATTATTCCTCAGATTAAATATTATTGCATAAATATGTAGATCTTCCCAGTTTCTTCCATATTCATCTATTTATCCTGTGAATTATAAAATCTTCTAAACTCACAAGTAGATGTCATGGAAGGAATTAAAACATAATTTGAGTGATGTAACCAAAGCAGGAAAGTGAATTTCCTTTAGAATGTAGATATATCTGAAAAATGAACCTCACATTAATCTTCAGCTCTACACTAGAGACACCCTCCCACACCAACATAGCCAACTGTAGCAGGCACTTAATACATAATATGGGAGAAATCACTTACACTTTTGAAATGTAGGTAGATATATCTAGATTTAGCATTCTGACCCATATAATCTTTAAGTAATAGATGAAACTTTTAATTAAACTGACCATTTTTCTGGGCTCATGAAAGATGGGAATAATATAGTGTCTTGAACTGAGTCATTTTTATTAACATTATATAAATTTTAAAAGAAAATGAAGAAATTCTGAGTAGTGTTATTGGAAGATAATTATCACATTCTTATAGGTTTCTGTCACCTGGGTTGATCCTAAGAGATTAAAATCTCTCTCTTGTCTCTGGAAAGGTATCTTATTTCAAAACTCACCCAAAGGTCACTATCTATGAAGAGTTGATTTTCTTCTCTCAGTCCAGTGGAAATATGAAGTAACTTTAAACACAGTTGTTGAGGAAGGACACGGGAAAATTAAGTATGGCTTTGTCATTTCCCTTCTGAGGACTCAGATTCCTAAGTATTTGTCTCTGCAGCCTAATACTGTTTCCATATCACCCCACTAGCTCATCTACCTTATACATATATATCCTAATATGATTTCTTCATGAGGTATATCCAAAACATCCCTACATCAAAATATTTACAAAGATTCCTGTTAATGGTATGTTGAGATCATTTTTACATGTCCAAGATGAAGTCAAAAAAATTGGTGAAGTACAGGAATGAGAGAGACAGTAGAATGAAGCTGACATAACTTTGTTATGTACATATACGAATATACCACAGAGAATCACCACATCATGTACAAGCACAAGACTAGAATCCTAATTAGAATAAAATATACTCCATGTTTAAAAATATGTAAATATACTGTACTATCATGTATAACTAAAAAGAAATTTTTTAAAATGGTGAAGTAAAACTTTGAAATAACACAATTATTAGTGAAAAAATGATGGAAAAATTATAAATTGTTAGCGTTAACATTTTCAAAATTCTGGAAATTATCTAGAAGCTTGCAACAATTCTAGGAGAAAAAAATGGCTGAATATTAGAAGAGCAAGTTTTGTGGTAATCTAGAAATAAATTTTATTTTTAGAACAGTTTTAAGTTCACAGCAAAATTGAGTCAAAAACAGTTCTCACAAATTTCCTCATGACACATTCAGCCTTCCCTAATATCAACATACTACATCCGAATGATACATTTGTTACACTCTGTAATCCTACACTGTTAAAGTATTATCATTCAAAATCTATATATTAGGGTTAATACTGCATTGTACATACAATAGGTTTTGACACATGTACAATGAAACATGTATCTATAATTATAATATATGGAATAGTTGCAGCACCTGGGACATGGGTGGAGAATGTGTCCTCTGCATATTCATGCATACATTCCCCTTACCCCTGAGAATCACTGAATTTTTACCTTTATCACCTGTTATCACCTCTTCCCTGTTATTTTTAGGTTATGCATAACATTATGATTCATTTTGACACAGTCCCCAGTATTTCCCCTTTCCCTTCCCTCTACTCTGACATGTGTATGTGTGTGTGTGTATGTATGTGTGTATATATATATATATATATATATATATGTATATATATATATATATATATATATATATATATATATACNATATGTTAGTGTCTTATGGATATACATGATGACTAGATTCACTGTAGTATATTCATATATCAGTTTTTATACCAGCAAAATTCACAATAGCTAAGCTATGGCACCAAGCAAGGTGTGCTTCAACAGATGAATGGATAAAGAAACTGTGGTGTATTACAGTGAAGCATTACTCATCCATAAGGAAGAATGAAATTATGGCATTTGCTGGTGAATGAATGGAACTGGAGACTATCATGTTAAGTGAAATAGTCAGACTCCGTCAAATGTTGAATGTTTTCTCTGATATGCAGAAACTAATCCAAAGTAAAGGAAGGAGGTGGGGAGGGGAGTTCCATCAAAATAGAAGAAAGATCAGTGAACTAGATGAAGGGGACGGTTAAGGGATGGGATAAGGGAAGAACAGAGGAATGAATCCAATGTATGTATATGTATATGTATGTAAACATCACTGATATTTTAATGAAGTCCAGTTTATCAATAATTTCCTTATTGAATTGTACCTTTAATGCTTTTTGGCGTTGGATGGCCAAGCACAAAGTCATCTAGATATTTTACTACTTATTTTTAATAGTTGTAATTTACATTTAGTTCTATATCCACTTTTAATTATCTTTTGTGAATGATATATGGTCTGTGACTAGACTCATTTGTGTATGGATATGAAGTTGTTCCAGCACCATTTTTTGAAAAGACTACATTTTTTAATTTAATTGCTTAACTCCATTATCAAAGATCACTTTACTGTATTTATTTGGATCTGTTTCTGTGTTCTCTACTTTGTTCAACTGAAGTGTTTATTATTTCACACATACCATACTGAATTCATTAATGTAGCTTCATAATAAGTATTAAAAATGGGTAGAGCTAGTCCTCTTACTTTGTTGTTCCTCCTTTAATATTGTATTAGATATTATAGTTCTTCTGACTCTCCATATGAATTTTAGAAATATTTTTAAACTATCCACAAAATAACATTCTGGGATTTTGATTGGAATTGTATTGACTCAATAGATCAAATTAGAAGTAACCTACACTTTGACAGTATTAAGTCTGCATGTCCAAGAACATATTTATGTATTTTCTTTGATTTATTTTGTCAAAGTTTTGTAATTTTTCTTATAGAGCTTATGAATATTTTGAGTATGCTTCTAATAATGTTACTTTATTTTGACTTTTAATTCCACTTGATTTTTTTCTTATATACAGAAAAATGATTAATCTTTTGTGTTATTTTGGTATCATGCAATTTTTCTGAAGTTATGGATTAGTTCTAGAAGGTTTCTGTTATAGATGATGGTTCTTTTGAATTTTCTACATTTATGATCATGCCATATGTGAACAGAAACAGTTTTATTTATTCATTCCCAATAAATATATATTTAGTTCCTTTTGTTGTCTCACTGCATTAACTAGGACTTCCAGTATGATATAAAAATGGGGATATTCTTGCCTTCTTTCTGATCTTAGCAAGAAAACTTCAAATGTATCACCATAAAATATGTTTTCAGCTGTGGTTTATAGGATTTTTATTAACTTTATTAAATTTAAATTTTTATGAAATTGAGGATGTTAACCCTGTATTTCTAGTTTGATGGGAGTTTTTATTATAAATGAATTTTGGATATTGTCAAATGCTTTTTCTGCATCTACAGATATGATTGTGTGTTTTTTTTTGTTGTTAATCCAGTGGTTACATTAACTGATTATTGAAAGTTGAATAACTTTGCCTATCTGAAAAATCCCATCTGGTCATCATATATATCTGTTGTTATACATTGTTGAATTCAGTTTTTTAATATTTTGTGGAGGATTTTTCATCCAAGTTTGTGAGAAATATTGATCTGTAGGTATCTTGTAATATATTTGATATTTGTATTAGGTTAATGCTGGCTTCACAGGATGTTTGGAATTATCCCCTCTGCTTACATCTTTTAGAGGAAATTATAGAAAATTTGTATAATCTATTTCTTAAATATTTGATACAGCTTAAAGTGACTCCATCTGTATCTTATTGTATAATGATATTAACTATTAATTCAATTTAGTTAATTGCTATAAGCCTAATCATATTCTCTACATTTTCTTGTATGTGTTTTGACAAATTATGTCTTTCATGAAATTGATCAATTTTACTTGTGTTATCAATTTGGGGGCACAGAATTTTTCATAAATTCAGTATTCTATAATATTCATAGTGTTTATTATCATCATAATGCTCATAGAATCTGTAGTGATGTTTCCTTTTATTTCTGATATTAATAATTTGTATCTTCTTTCTTTTATTCTTAGTTGTTCTGGATAGGTTCATCAATATTTTTTATCGTCAAAGAATCTGCCTTTGGTTTACTTTAATTTCTGTGTTGACTTAATTTCACTAATTTATGCTCTAATATTTTTATTATTACATTTTTTCATTATTATACAGCATTTTTGTCATTGGAGAAGTAGTGATAAATGGCATGTGTTGTAGAGCCCAGGGATGCTTCTAAACATCTTACAATTGCTGGAATGGACTTCCACAACACAGACTAAATGTTAATAGTGTCAAGGGTTTCTTAACTCTTGTAAAATAGAACTCAGTTCTCATTTTATGAGTAGCCTCACTATACAATATAATTCTGAAAACAGGATTTACTAATTGAATAATACTATATTTTAAAAATGATTTAATCTTACCAGTACTATTACCAAAAGTATCTATTGAATTTAATTATCAAAATGATATTTTCAAAATGTTTAAACTTAGAATGATAAAAAATAGGATGTACAGTTTGCCATATATATCTTTAGGTTACACATCCAAGGATTCAACCAACTGTGCATTGAAAGTATTTAGGAAACTAATTGCAGCTGTACTGAATATGTACAGACTTTTCTTTGTCATTATTTACATATCAATTATATTTTATTATATATTATAATCTAGAGATTATTTAAAGGAGGACGTATATAGCTTATATGCACATACTTTATTATCTTATATAAGGAATTTGAGCATTCACAGATTTTAATAGAAAGGGGGTCCTGAAACAAATTCCACGTGCTTAGTGAGGGATGACTGCACATCATTTAAATTCTTGAGCAACTCTCTACTAGTTTAATGTGTTAGCAAGTCGCTCGCGTTTGAGCCCCCGTAGCTAATCCTAGTGTGATGGAAATCCTTCCTCTAGTTTTTGGAGCACCCCAATTTTGCTGGAAATTCCTAACAAGATAGCTTTTAGCTGTTCTAACTCGTCATTCTCCCGCACAGTGACGCGGTACATGGGGGTGATGCACTCCCTTTGCCGCCATTTTCTATTCTCTCGGATTTTTAATTATTTAATGCCTTCTACTAATTTGGGTGTTGATTTGTTCTTCTTTTTCTAGGGCCTTGATATACAACGTGAGGTTATATATTTGGTATCTTTTAATATATGAGCTCAATGCTATGAACTTTTCTCTTAGAACTGCCTTTATACTGTCCCAGAGAATTTAATATGTTGTATCACTGTTCTCATTTACATATAAGTATTTTTTTATTTCTCCCCTGATTTTTTCTGCTGTCCACTAATCATTAAAAAGTGTAGTATTTAATCTCTAGGTATTAGAGTGGCTTCCATTTATTTATTTATTGTTGATTTGTAATTTCATTTCATTATGATATGATAGAATGCAAGATATCTTTTTTGTGTGTTTGGTAAGATTTGATTTGTGACAAAATATATAGTCTTTTTGAGAAATGTTCCATGTACTGCTCTGAGAAGAAAGTTAAGTCAGTTGTTAATGATTATAATTGTGTGTTTATTTTTATTGTACCTTTAATTAATTTTTGATTGGATGATCTAGCCTGTGATGAGAAAAGCATATTAAAGTCACCCAATATTATTGTATTCTGGCCTATCTGATTCTTAATTTTGAGAAGGGTTTGTTTGATGCTTCATTGTTTGGGGAATAAATGTTTATAATCATTATATTTTATTGTTTTTGGATGCTCCATTGTTTGGAAAATAAGTACATACAATCATTATATCTTACTAATTTATGATTCCATATTCAGTATAAAATGACCTTCTTATTCTTTTTTGATTCATATTTGCTGAGGGAAGTATGTTTTTTCCAATGTGACAATGCTAATCTCTGCTTGTTTATGAGATACAAGTGAGTGTCATGTGAGTGGCATGTTTTTTTTTTTTTCTTTCCATTTTGTCACATTTAGTCTGTGGATGTCTTTGCCTTTGAGGTGAATCTCTAGGAGACAGTAATTGTTCAGTCAATTTGCCACACCCTGTCTTTTTATTATAGAGTTTAGACTATTTACATTCAAAGTTATTTTTGAGAGATGATTGTTATTTGCTGCTATTTTGATTTATTTCTGGTGTTTACATTGAATTTACTTCTCCTTTGATTGCCTATTATTCTAGTATAATGCCTCTCTATGCTTTTTTGTATTTCTCATTCTTTTTTTATAAAATATTTACTGAGTATGATTTTACTGCATGCTCTCTCATTCTTTCAGCTTTTGTTTATCATGGAAGGCTTTCATTTCATCTTCAAATTTGAAGCTTAGTTTTGATGAGTATAGTATACTTTGTTTGCATCTATTGTCTTTCAAAGCTTGGTATATATCAAGCCCTCCTGACTTTTAGGATATGGGTTGATAAATGAGTTGAAATTGGAATTGGTTTACATCTACATATGACCAGTCATTTTTTCCTTGCAGCTTTTAAAATTATATTTTTATTCTGTATGTTCACCGTTTACATAATAATGTATCTTGGAGGAGATCTGTTGTAATTTTAAGTATTTAGGGTCCCATACACTTCTGCATATGAAATTACCTTTAATTTTTAATGTTTTGAAAATTTTCTGATATTTTTCTATTGCAAAGATTGTGCATTCTTATAGTTTTTATTTCTCAGTCTTTATCTATCCCAGTGAATCTTAAATTTGTCTTTCTATATTATTCCAGATTTCTTGAATATTATGTTCTTGGTCTCTTAATATATTTTCTCTATGACCAACTTTATTTGCAAGATGATATACTTTGTCATCACATTCTGAAATCTGTCTTCCAAGTGGTCTAATCTATTGGTGATGTGTTTCATTGAATTTTTAATTTGATTTATGATTCCTTAATTTCAATGATTTATGTCTGTTTTTTAATAATGTGTCTGTTTATTTTTATACAAGTAATCTTTCACTTCCTGTATTTTATTTCTTTACATTATTTTTAGTTTATAGAAGAGTTGCACTGAGTTTTCAAAATTCCTTCTCTGATATTTCCTCCACTGGGGTGTCAAGGAAGTCTGTTGTTGAAGCATTATGGGGTGTTTAGGATGGTTTGTTCATTTCTCTTTTTATATTGTTTGTATGTCTCACTATAAATATAGTTCTAACTTCTTTTATGTGAAGGACTGCTGTGTGAGCTTCTTTTTCTTCCTTGGGTTGGGTGGATAGCTATATAATGATATTTTAATTCAATGTGTGACCTCTGATGGTCCCAATATCAGCTCCATTTTAAGAGATATCATTGAGCCCTATAAGACTCAGCATATATCCTGACTATGTGTATACACACACACACACATATGTGTGTGTGTGTGTATACACACACAGTATATATACTGTAATCACTTCTGAGCCAAGTTTCATACTATTCAAAATTGTAAGAACAAAAATATGGAATTGTTTCCTGCAGTTCCTCAAATTCAGGAATAAACCTAAAATAAAATTCTGGAACAGGTCAAAAAGTTAGTGGTTCAATTTAGTAAACTTACTATAAACTTACATGAGTGTTAAAATTGGGGAGTGGTTAAGTTTGGGCAAATGGGGAAGGGAAAAGAAGATAAAGGTAATTTACACCATGGTAGAAAGGAGAAATAGAAGAATGAGTGTTATTTTAGGTGGCAGGGGATAGTTCAAGAGGGTTAGTAGGGAGTGACAGAAGCAGATATAAACTAGAGCTAGGCAGACCAGTGTTGTGGCTCAGTGGTAGAGCGCTTGCCTAGCATGCGTGAGACACTGGGTTCAATCCTTGGTACCACATTAAAATAAAGGTATTGTGCCCATTAAAAAAAAAACTAGAGCTAGGCAATCAATGGTAGGAAGACTGATTCTGTTAATGCTTCAAACCATTAGACGAAATACATGTAAATGGTTGAAAGTACAATGTTGGTTATTGAGTTTTTAATTATCATTCAAGTTAAGGAGGTATTTACATGGTCAGAGTTGACATTAGAGTTGTTTATAGCCTCAGATGGTGCATTGTTGTGACTTGGCTGGCTCTAATGTTGCAGAAGTTCAGGATGCAGGCTTGAAGTGTCTCTGTGTTTGCTCTGGGTCACCAGTGTACCTGTTCCTCTCTGTTAGATTCTTTTTTAAAAAATATTTTAATGTATATTGTTCAGTTGTAGATGAACACACAGTATCTTTATTTATTTTTTTTTGTGGTGCTGAGGATCGAACTCAGTGCCTCATGCATGTGGGCCAAGTGCTTTACCACTGAGCTACAGCCTCAGACCCCTCTGCTAGATTCTTTTAGTGGTTGTGAAGATTCTGATAACTTTCTGTGTGTGCAGAAACACTGGTTATGGGTTTTCTGCAGGTGTTCTGTGGTGCAGTAGGATCCCCCCTCCTGCCTCCATTCTCTGAGGTGCTGTAGTGAAGGATCTCTAGTATTGCACCTGAATTCTAGTTTCTGCTGTCCTGGGTTGTGAATGATGGGAATTCGTATTTTTTGGCTTAATAAGGTCCTGAAAGTATCCAAATAATGCCCTGTCACTTTACAGTTGTTGTCACAGTTCAAGCTGTGCACCTATTAAGGCTGGTATTTGGCTCTTACTGCTGTGTAGCCTCTGACAATTTTCTGCTGGGTCTGTATGTCTCTGGATATTCAGGAAGCATTCATCTGGTATAATACTGCAATCTTAGGGACTGTTCTTAGGCTTTTCATAGTGCCTCCCCCAAGTGGCAGTGGTTGGCGCCTGGTGAATCAATTTTTCTTGGTTCTGGTCCAGAGCTGCTTTTTGTAGCTGCTGTTTGAGTGGAGTGAATATACAAAGAACATTTTGCCCTTGTCTGAGTTGCAGAGGCTGAGCAGGTCTAGATGTACAACACTGCCCTCTACCAGGTCCCCACCAGCCTGTTCCATTTCCCTTGTTCATAGTGAGGGTGAGAGTACTGCATTTTCTAAGGTTCATGGGTACTAGTGATCCTTCTAGATGTTCTTTCTGGCCAGATTATTAAGAGGGTCCACTGCATGGGGCTTCATTCTGGTTTAATTTGCAGCTGTATTGACATGGGAAGATGCCATACTGATTTAAAAGGGTAACTGGTCAGCTGTGGTTTCCACAGATGGCTCTGGGCCCCCCACTCAGTTTTCTTTTCATGATTTGGTTTTAAATGGTTCATACTGTTCTAAGGAGCCTTCTGTCTTATAATTTTTTTTGTCTTTTCAACAGGTTTTAAGTGAGCAAGCTTAGGAGGATGTCTGTTCTCCTGGCTCTTTCTCCCTCTGATGCCTCCCACCCACACACAGGTTCATCAGGTTAGGTCACCCTGCGTCTTGTTTTCTATTCTCATAACCTATATTCCAGTCTCCCTGGGTCTCATTCAATGTAGTATCAAGACTTAGAGCATTTATTTTGTCAGCCACCTCTCAATTCTCCTTTTTATTCACTGTCTCCTTTCCATGCTATGAGGAGTTTCGGACTTAACTGCATAATTTGTTTATGCTATCTTTTGCCTCCCTCCATTATTTTTGAAAAATAGTCTTGGCTTGCATGTTATTCTTTATTGACAATGATTTTGCTTCAGCACATTGACTAGGTGAACACAATGTCTTCTGGTTTTAAAGGTTTCTGATGACAAATATGCTGTCAGCCTTTATCAGGATTGCATACATGTGATGTAATCTCTCTTTCTGCTTTCTCTATTCTTTGTTTTTGACATTTAACAGTGCCTTGTTATGGTATTCTTTGAGTTTATCAACTTGTGGTACCATAACTTTCTTTAATGTTTAATTCTTCCATCAATTTTGCAATATTTTGGTCAATATTTCTTGAAACAATCTCAATGTCATCGTTTCTCCCTTCTGGGACTCATGATATCCTTGTTACTCGGCTTTATTATAGATCTTCTAGGCTCTGTTCACTTTCCTTCTAACTTTTTCCTTTTGTGTTCATCACACTTGAAAGTTTCAATTGTTACATCTTCAAGTTCACTGACATTTTTGTCTGTTCAAGACTACATTTGAAATCCTGTAGTAAATATTTAATTTCAGCTACTATGATTTTAAACTTCAGAAACACGCTATCATAGATCAGGCCCAGCGGCCCACCGGCATGGTAGACACGTCACCCCAATTGGAGGAGGGGCAGAGCAGAGTGGCCACCCGCGCCTGCAAGATAGGCAGACCTGCAACCTGGAGAACAGGCCTGGCGGCCCACCAGCATGGTAGACAGATCACCCCTATTGGAGGAGGGGCCCAGCCGTTGCCCGCAAGGTAGGCAGACCACGTGACCTGCAGAAGGGGCCCAGCGGCCCGCCGGCGTGATAGACAGATCACCTCAATTGGAGGAGGAGCACAGCCGCCCCCTGCCCCTGCAAGGGAGACTTTGCAACTATACAAGAGCAATATAAATATATAGGGGGAAAATTCAATAACACAACAGTTTCACCAAGCAGAAACAAACGCGAGCAATATGAAAAGACAAGGAAAGAAAGGACCACAAGCAATGCAGGTCAACTCAACTTTAGAAGAGGTAATAGCTGCAGCAGATGGAATGTCAGATAAAGAATTCAGGATATACATGCTTCAGATGATCTGGAGT
>NW_026000305.1:6327563-6341073 GCF_001458135.2 Marmota marmota marmota | reverse complement strand
ACAACAGACACTAGTATGGCAATATGTAAATCAATGGATGTGTAACTGATGTGATTCTGCAATCTGTATACAGGGTACAAATGGGAGTTCATAACCCACTTGAATCAAAGTGTGAAATATGATATATCAAGAACTATGTAATGTTTTGAACAACCAACAATAAAAATTTTAAAAAAAGAATAAAAACAAAAAAAGTATAATACCTCACATTTCAATTTATGTTACATTTATATTAAATGGAGTTTTGCTGTTCATTCCCAGCAATATGTTTCTTTAATATCAATTCCTGCACTGAATAAAATGGTGAATTTTCAAAAAAAAAAAAAGAAATAAGCTATCATTCCATTTTATACTTTGTTTCTTTTTTTGAAAAATTGTTCACACTTTTCTCTTTTTATTTTTCTCTTATGTGTACTAGGCAAGTGCTAAACCATGGAGATACATTCACAGCCTTTAAAAGTTATTATTATTAATTGAAACACAAACATTTATGTATTGATCTATTAATATTTCCATTTTTATATATAGCATTTTCTTGACTGAAAACATCTTTTAGCTCTTTGGGCATACAGTTGTTTTGTTTGTCTCATAATATTGTTATGTGATCCTTCTCAGGAAAATTCTTAATTGATGTATCCATAGATTCTCCTCTTTTCCAGATTTTAAGAATTTTTTAAAAATTTATAATTGCATTATGTAATTTCTCCAGGGTCCAGCCTATTGTGTAACTTAAAATCTTCATAGTTCTTATCTCTTTCTTTTTTTCTTTCTTTCCTTCCTTCTTTATCTCTTTTGTCTTTCTTCATTTTTTTTCAGTGTTAGAAATTAAACCAAGAGTAACATACATGTTACACAAGCAATCTATCATTGAGCTACATGCCTTCACAAGAATTTTCTAAATCTTTATTTCTCTCTGGGTATTTATATTGAAGGTGTAAATTTTGCATTTATCTGGTTGCTCCTGAAGCCCTTATTATCTATTTCTAAAAGGGGAAAAGGATAAACATAAATGGGAAAATGTTATTTGCTTCATAAATCCCCTGGACATTACTTAGGCTGAAAATGGATGGTCAATCAATACTGGTGGAGATTGAAATAATGGCTGTCCATCTGTGTCTAATTTTTTGCCATAAAATGTAGCAATCATAGATTCCCAATATTTGTAGATGTAATCTATATTGATCATTCTGGTACACACAAGATGCATGACAAATGCATGCCTTGTGATGAAATTTATTTAGAAAATAAGAGAAAAAATAGACAAAGCAAGCCTTAGGAATAAAAGTGACACAGAAAGCATCATAAAAACAGACTTTAAATTATACTACAGAGCTACAGTAACAAAAATGGCATGGTGTTGGCACAAAAACAGATGTAAAGACAAATGGAACAGAATGGAAGGCACAGAGACATACCCTCATAAATACAGTTATCTCATACTAAATAAAGGCACCATAAACATACATCAGAGAAAAGATAGCTTTTTCAACAAATGGTGATGGGAAAACTGGAAATACATATGTAGCAGAATGAAATTGAACCCCTATCACTGTACATAAAACTCAAATCAAAGAGCAGCAAGGACCTGACATTAGGCCAGAAATACTGCTCCTACTAGAAGAAAAAGTGGGACCAACTCACCACCATGTCAGCTTAGGAACCAAATTTCTCAAAAAGACTCCTAGAGTGCAAGAATTAAAACAAAGTATCAACAAATATGATGGTATCAAACGTAAGAGCTTCTTCACAACAAAAGAAACACCCAGGAAAATGATTAATGGTCCTAAAAAATGGGAGAAAGTCTTTATCACCAGCACCTCAGAACATTAATCTCCAGGATATCTAAAGAACTATAAAAAGTTAACACCAAACAACAACAACAAACCAATCAATAATTGGGCAAAGGAACTAAACAGGCACTTCATAGAATAAGAAATACAAATGGTCAAAAAATACATGAAAAAATATTCAACATCTCTAGCAATTAAAGAAATGCAAATTTAAACTTCACTAAAATTCCATCTCACTCCAGTCAGAATGGCCCAAGTGTACCTCAAGATAAACATGATACATTAAATATAAAAATAATTTTCTTATTATTTAAATGTTTCTAAATTACATATAAAAGAAGAAATTTTTAAAAACCTTACAACAAAAAACTCAAAACTTAATCTTATCAAGAAATAGGAAAACAAACTAAATGGTCATTTCTCAAAATAAAAAATAATTGGACAAAAAGTATATGAAAAAAAGGTTCAACATTCTTAGCATTCTGGGAAATGTAAATAAAAACTACACTGAGTATGTGGGAAAAATATTCAGTCACACATTGCTTGTGGGACTGCAAATTGGTGCATCTGGAAAACATTATGGAATTTCCTCAGAAAACTTAGAATGGAACTACTATTTGACCCATTTATCCCATTCTTCAGTTTATATCCAAAAGACTTAAAATCAGCATATTACAGCAATGCAGCCATGTTAGGAACCAACATAGATCCCATGGTAGATGAATGGATAACAAAAATGTGGTATATATACACAATGGAATATTACTCAGTCATAAAGAAGAATAAATTATTGCATTTGCCAGTAAATAGATGGAACTAGAGAATATTATGCTAAGTGAAATAAACCAGTTCCCCAAAGTCAAAGGCTGAATGTTATCACTAATCTGTTGGTGCTAACACTCAATAAGGGAGGAGAGGGAAGAATAGATGTTCATTAGATTAGATAAAAATGAATGAAGGGAAGGGAGGGGGGATGGAAATAGAAAAAATAGTAGAATGAACTGGACATAACTTACCTATTCTTATGTATGAAAGCCTGAACTGTGTAATGCCACATTATATATAGCCAAAGGAATGGGATCGTAATTAGAGTAAATTATACTCCATGTGTGTATAATATGTCAAAATATATTCTATTGTCATGTATATCTAAAAAGAACAAATAAAATAGCTAAGTAAATAAATAAATAAATATGTATGTCTTCCTGTCATGGGGCTAGGAGGAGATACGTTAGTATCTACCTCCAACTTTGGAGGAATAATTGATAGAGATTAACTGGAATTTACTATCTAAGCATTGTCCATAGAAATATCAACACTTAAGTGTGCTCCAGAGGTCTAAAATAGTTACATTGGACAGATTCTGTTAGTGAAGTTGTCTAGACATGGGAACAAATTCCTGATGTATCCTATACCACAATGTATTCTGTGGTTTCTCACACAATTGTATTTTTTAATTAATCATATAGCCTGGGGCATTGCTAAGCTTAATCATTTTATTTAGTTTTTGTTGATTTCTTAGGATTTTCTTCATAAAAAAATCATGTCATCAGCAAATTAAAAGCTTCACTCTTTTTTTCCAATCTAGATAAATTTGTTTAAAATATTTTTACACTGCATAAAACTTCCAGCACATATTGAAAATTTAGTAATGAAAGGAGATATCATTGTTCTCTTCCTGTTATTTTGGAATAAGTATTCATTTATTATTATTATTATATAAGGTGTTCGCTGAAGGGTGAACCATTTGTTAATGTTAAGGAAATTCCCTACTCTTCCTCATTGACCTTTATCAGAACTGGATACTTTTTTAAAAAAATTTTGGGTACTAGGGATTGAACTCAGGGGCATCAGCCACTGAGCCATATCCCCAACCCTATTTTGAATTTTATTTAGAGAGTGGGTTTCACTGAGTTGCTTAGAACTTCAATTTTGCTGATGCTGGCTTTGAACTCATGATCCTCCTGCCTCAGCTTCCCAAGCTGCTGGAATTACAGGTGTGCATGACTGCACCAAACTGGATACTGTTTTTAAGAAATTTTTTCTTCCTCTATTTAGAGAATTTTATATATCTTTTCATTTAATTAATATTTTGAATTAAATTAATTAATTTCAAATGTCAAACCTACCTTGCTTCCTATAAATATCTTAATTAATATTTATAAATTATTACCTTTATATGTTTCTGGGGTAAATATGATAACTATAGATTTAATATCATAAAAATGAAATGTTTATATCTGTGTTTATGATGAATATTGGGACATAGTTTTCATTCATTATAATATTTTGTTTTATGTATCAGGGTAATGATGGACAAGAGAGAGAATTTTCATAATTCCTTCTAAGTATATGTATTCTTACTGTAGGGAATCTACTAGTTTTCCTTTTTTGCTTATCCTGCATGCCTTCTTGATGAATGACCATCTTTATTAACATGTAGTGACCATCTTTGTCTATTCTAACTAATTTTGGTTCAAAGTTGATTTTGCCAGATACAAGTATCTACTTCCTGTGTTTTTAGATTCCATTTGACGAAAATCTCATTCATGATCCTTTCAATTTCACAAAGTTTTGTCAGCGAAGTGAATTTCTTGAAGACAGAAAGCAGTTTTGTGTTTCCAATTAGCTAGTCTGAATCTTTTAATTGGCAAATATAGACCATTTATAACCCAGGTTATTATTGAGAAAATATTATAATTCCTGTCATTTTGTTGTGTTTCTTCAGTTGTTATGAATATTTTTGTTTTATTTTTTTCTCCCTTATTCATCTTAAGATTTAGTGTTATACTAAAATATTCATGCTTTAATCTTTCCTACTATTTATTTTTGTGCTTACCATTCTAGCAAGATTTTTTCTCTCTTGTGCTCCTATAATTTTATCTTGCTTACTCTTCTGGGTGTAGGACTTCTTTGAACATGTCCTATAATGTTGTTTAGTAGTCAAGAGTTCTTTTAATTTATTTATCTTGAATGGTCTTCTTTCTTTTTTGGTTCTGGAAGGACAACTTTGATGTATATAGTAATATATATTGTCAGTTATTTTCTGTTAGGAATTGAAATATCCCATTTTATACCCTTGTGGCCTTCAGTATTTTGGGTGAGAAATCTACTGTTATCTGTTTGATTTCTCTTTAAAATTGAATTGGTGCTCATCTCTTGCAGATTTTAATATTATCTTTTGTTTTGTATTTCTGGCAGTTCAACTATAATATATTTTGGATAAGTTATTTTCTGCTCACATCGTTATGGTATTAGAAATGTCTGCAGAGGGGCTGGGGTTGTGGCTCTGTGGTAAAGTACTTGCCTTGCATGTGTGAGACACTGCGTTTAATTCTCAGCAATAAATAAAAGTCCATCAACAACTAAATAATAATAAAGAAATGTCTGGAGAACCTAGATGTCCATATTATTCCCAAGAGTTTGGAATTTTTTCTGCATATTTTTAAAGGTTTTTTTTTAGTGGTTGATAGACCTTTATTTTATTTATTTTGGCACTGAGAAATGACCCCTGGGCCTCACACATGCCAGACAAGTGTGCTACAACTGAGCCACAACTCCAGCCCCATGCATGTTTTATTGACTATAGATTTTCTAGGTCACTATAGTGTAAATATTTGATTCATAATTTTGTTCTTTTAATATTATACCATAGATCTTGTATATTTTGTTCAGAATTTATTTTTTGTTATTGTGTTAGGTCATGCACCTTTTATTCAAATCCTGATATTATTTCTTCTGCTTTATGTAATCTATTGATGACTTTCTCTACTGATTTTTTTTTACTTCACTTTTTAAGCTTTTTATTCCAAGATTTTTGCTTGGTTCTTTTTCAGAACCTGTTCCTGTCATTGAGCCGTTCTTTTTTATCCAATATTGTCTTCTTTAATTCATTTAGATATTTATTGTATTTTTTAGATTAATTGATAATGTAAATAATCTGTCTTGAATTATTCAGCATTTCATTTATATCAATATCTTAGGATCCAATTATTATGAATTTATGAATTTTTGTAGGAGTCACATTGCATGGTTTTTCCAGATTTGCAATTTCTATGTTGATATTTGCCTATCTGTTCATATGGACATCTCTTCAAAATTTATGTGAGGGTCTTTTAGTGAGCAGCTTCTCTTGATGCTAAGCAATGGTATATTGGTTTGTTGTGAAATGTTGAGTTTAATTTCAAATAGACTTCATATGGAAGTTTCCCTAATAAATCTATCCAATTTATTAAGACTTTAAATTAAATAGTTTAGGCTATTATTGATAAGTTTTGACAACTGAGAAAAAAGAAAACATTTATAGCAGCACTAGTCATATTGAAGAAAGGGACAGTAATAATATAGTATAAACTTAAAATTGGACATTCCTTTAATTTGGTTGATGTTTTTGGGTTTATAATACACATTTTAAATACATCAGTATATATCTAGGGATACTAAAATTATTCATATATGGTGCAAAAATTTTTCATGAGGAAATATTTATTGATTGGTGGGGTGGTAAGTCTAAGCTAAAGAAAAGCAAGAAATTCAGGTATACTATTGCACAGAATGGTGATAATGGATAATAATTATGTATTATATTACAAAAACGTTAGAATGTAGGATTTTGAATGTACTCACCATAAGGAAATGGCAAGTGTTTGGGGCAATCGATACCTTTAATATAATTTAAATATTATACAGGGTATACATACATTAAAACATTATATGGTATGCCATTGATATGCATAATTTTATATGTTTACAAAACAGTTTATAAGTTAAACTTGATAATAAAACACTTTTTATCTTATGCATTCAGCTGTATCAGATTTTATACAATTTTTTTTTTGGATTGAACCCAGGGCCTGTGCATTTGAGGCAAGCACTCTACCAACTGAGCTATATCCCCAGCCCTATATAATTTTGGCTTAAAAACCCTCTTAAGGTAGTAAGCTTGAGTAGTCATAGTCATAGTGTTCATTAGTTTCTTTTCTCTCAATGATTTTTATATCTGAAATTTGATGTCTAATGTTTGAAAACATTATTTCTTATACTGTGTATTCTTGTTGTCACTGATATTTCAAACATTTGGATAAATCCATATTGTCCATTCCATTTTTAAGAAACAAAATCATAAAAGCTAACTTACCTTTATAATGAAAATTTTTGGCTCTACCATTTCTACCAGTCCATACCTTTCCTAACAACAGTTACTTATATTTATCACGAACTTACCATAAACCAGATATTGCAATGCCATATTATATATGTAATTTAACTGTATCATTCTGGCAGTTTTCTGCAGTACATATTACTATACAACATATTTAATCAATGAGGAAATCCATTCTCAATGAAATTAAGAGACTAGCCTGTTATTCACTGACATTAACAGATAATAACAATCTAAAACCTGTGCCATTTATTACTATTTCACAAGTTTTATCGCAAGTTTTCATAAGACTCCTAGAGAACTTGTTAAAATTGCAAATTTTTGTGTCCCATTTTTAGAGACTTTTTATGGAGGTTTGCTATAAAAGATCAGAAATCTTTACCCTAGAAAACCCTTCTAAAACCTACCATGCCTTTCACTATATCCTTCTGCACAGAGCTGAAAAATATATCCAATTTATAAAGACTTTAAATTCTGATTTTAGTTATGGAAGAAAAATTTTGTGATAGCAGTCTAACCTCTGAAAGAAAAGCAAGACAGAGAATTTACCAAATATTTCTTTTTTGAAGAACATTTTTAAAACATTTTTTTAGTTGTAGGTGGACAGAATACCTTTATTTTATTTATTTATATGTGATGCTGAGGATTGAACCCAGGGCCTCATACATGCTAGGCAAGCACTCTACCACTGAGCCACAACCCCAGCCCTCAAGTATTTCTGTCATTTACACCACGTATTTCTCTATTCAAAGCGAAAGCCACAGATCCTTGAGTCTAGAGACTACAAGATATATAGTGGATGTGATGGCATGACAGCAGAATTACATCAGTTTGGTGAAACAGATTAACATTCCCTATTTGCAAATGAGTTTGAAGACAAAAATAATAATTCAGAACAATATAAATAAGGCTCCAATTAATATCCTTGTTTTAAGGTTCTCCCTGTCATATCTATATGCTTGGTGTAGATTACATGTCCTGTTTTATATTATCTAGTAAAGTATAATAAACCCATTGAAGCCTAAAGATTTTAGAGAAGTTATTCCTTCATTGTGGCTGCATATTCAAAGCTTTGACATATCCATTTTGATGCTTTTTATTTTGTTATTTATACTTCTCATATAAATGCATTACTAAACTTCAATCTTTTTTATTATCTAGGTATGGTAACCACAAAAATGGAGATTCAAACCTTCCAACTATAGGAATAATTATATCATGTTTTACTCTTTGAAATCTATCATTGCATTTACTTCAAGGCCATCTTTCACAAGGATAGCTCCCAGCCAATAACAGTATGGTAAGAACAATAAGGCAAATATATCCCTGACAGATAGGAAATATCCCTAACAGATAACTTTAATTCAAGGGGTCTCTGGTGGGACTTTCTGAAACTATCAGTGCAGTGAAAGATATTGCTTTTCCTGAATGTGGGGTCAAACCTGCATTGTAGTTTGAATGGTAGGCCAACAACTTTCTGACTCTACTAATTTAATTTCTATTAATTGCATCTAGGAATTATTTGCATAGAAAATCTTACTTGGAGCCTTCTTTTCAGAAAATCTGGGATATGATTTGAGAAATGTATTCTCCATTATTTTATTTATGAAACACTTATGTGACACTGCCAATATACCAATCACTGTTCTAATGCTTCACACATGTTAATTTACTTATATTTTAGAGATAAAGGAATAATACATCCAATCCTCAAACGTAGGAATGTATTTTGAAACTTCTGTGTGTACACATGGGTTGTGAAAACAGAAAAATGAGGAGGCTGGCTATAGAACATTCGGAAAAAGGTAGTATCTTATTATCCTGTGTTTTTCAGAGCATCTAACACCTAACCTTTTGAATAGCAGGGAATTTCTCAGAAAAAAAAAAAAACATTAAATCACAGAATCTAGACACAGAGTCAGGTACTCGGACATATAAATGAAGAAGTACGAATTCTGAAATGTAAATACTGTTATTGGGGACTGAATGATTAGGGAAAACCTTTTACAAGCTTGTAAAATTTATTAAAAAATTAATATGAGTAATTTATCCCCCAGAGTAAATCACAGCATAAGAAACATAATATGCTTAATCCACACAGCCAATTAGAATATGGCTTCTCTGAAAGTGTGAAACACCATACCACATGACATTTCATAGACAAAATATTTGCAAACTACTCACATTTCTTCCTATATACACAAACTTAGAAAAGAAAATCTTGCTTTGTAAAGAACATTTTGTGAGGATGTAATAGATTATCTTCTTTGGAAAGCAGTTTGAGGGAGCAAATATTCTTTTGCAACAGAGTCGAGGCTGGAAACAACATTCTCCAACACTGCCCATTAAGCTTCTCCCAAAAGTTCTTGAAAACATGGTTCCTAACCCAGCAAGAATCCGAGGCTTAGTCAATTTGTATATCATAAGGGTTCTGTCCTCACCATTTAATGGATTAAACCACTGATAGCTGAATGGACTACTGCAAGTGGAACCTAGTTGCAGGAAGTAGGAGTAGGTCACTGGTGATTTGCTCTGAAAGGATTCATTTTATTTATTATCTCTGAGAGCTGAGCAGTTTATCTACACAATGCCATTCTGCTATGACATTTCTTCCTTGGAGCTGGCTAACCATAGACTAAGACCTCTGAAACTGTGAGCCAAAATAAATCTTTCCTCGTCTAACGTTGTCCTGTCAGGTATTTTGGTGAAAACTAACATACCACTTTATTAAAAGGCTTCAGATTGTATACTTCTTGACACCCAACCTCCACCTCCAGGTTATAGAAGAGCAGTTAATGGTATTCTAAATTAATTGCCACAAAAGCCCTGTGAGGTGGGCAAGGTAATTTTTCCTGCTTCACAGTTGGTACAAGAAATAATTTTTTATTATGTTACTAATGGTAGGGGGAGAGAAAAGCAATGCTTTTTAGACCTAATTCCTAGAGAAGAATAAAAATGAAATAGGGAGAGTATTTATGACCTAAATCATACCTGAGCCCATGAAAATAATAGAGATAAGAGAAACCAGAGGGATCATTTAGGTCAATATTCTCATCCCACATGAGAAATTACATTGAGAAAACTCTGGTACATACTTTTCCTAAGGCAACACAACTAGTTAATTTCAGAGCTAGAATTAAAATTAAACTCTCCAAATCCATGGTCTTCATGCCAGAAGTTATATACATCTGTCACACATGTGCATATCGTGATCACTTGTACAATATGTCTCCAATAACATGTTTCCAATCACAAACTCCTAACACTTACAAATAATTTATTGGCTTGATAAATTTAGATCAGAAAGAATATAGCACTCATAATAATAAATGCATCTTTCAAATTTATTTTACCTGATATATTTTTTTTCATATGTTGCTTAGTATTTAGACTTTTTGCACATTTTTATTGATGTATTCTAAGTGTAGATACTCATAGGATTAGTTGTTATATATTATTACATGAACACAATACATAATTTATCAATGTAATTTGCCCAGTATCACTCCCCAGATCTTTTCCCCTCCTTCTGCCTCTCAACCCTTGGTCCCTTTACCATACTGATCTCCCTTTGATTGTCATGAGATACACCCCAGGCCTTTCTTTTCCTTTTTTTCCTCTCTAACTCACACGTAAGAGAAATATATAAACCTTGGCTTTCTCAGTTTGAATTATTTTACTTAATATACATGTCTCTAGATTCATCCATTTTTCTGCAAATGAAAATTTCATTTTATTTATTGCTGAATAAAACTTCATTGTATATACATACCACATTTTCTTTACCCATTCATCCTTTGATGGACACCTATTTTTATAGTTTGGATATGAGATGTTCCCAAAATCTCACATGTGAGACAATGCAAGAAGGTTCAGAGGAAAAATGATTGGATTGTGAGAGTCTTAACCCAATCTGTGCATTGATCCCTGATGGGATTAACTGAGTGGTAACTAGAGGCAGGTGGGTTGTGGCTGGATGAAGTGGTTAATTGGGGGCATGGCTATAGGGTATATATTTTGTATCTGGAGCTGGAGTCTTTCTCTCTGCCTTCTGGTCATCATGTGAGCTCCTTTTCTCTGTCACACATTGCCGCCATGATGTTCAGCCTCACCTTGAGCCCTGAAGAATGGAACTGGCTTTCTCCGGACTAAGACCTCTGAAACCGTGAGCCCTCAAATAAACTTTTCCCTCCCTACAGTTGTGCTGGTCAGATCCTTTAGTCACAGCAGCTAAAAAGCTGACTAAAACACCTAGTTAGGTTTAATAGTTTGGATGTTGTAAATGTGCTGTTCTAAACAAGGGTATGCACATATGACTGCAGTATGATAACTTTAATTATTCATAATAAATACTGAGGACTGGTAAAGCTCGGTTATGTGGTGGTTCCATGCCTAGCATTTTGAGGAAACTACATTCTGATTTCCATAGCCATTATACTAATTTACAATCCCCCCAACAGTGTAAAAGTGTTCTTTTTTTCTCCCATTTCAACAGTACTCTTTTCACATTTCTAAATGTTTTCTTTGCTTTGAAGAAACTTTCAAATTATTGGCATCCTATTTATTAAGTCTTGGCATTATTTCCTCAGCTTTAGTAGTCCTATTGAGAAAGTTGTTGCCTGTGCCTATATGCTGGTGGTTTGACCCTACATTTTCTTCTAGAAGTTGCATAGTTTCTAATTCCTAGGTCTTTGATCCATTGGAGTTGGTTTTTGTTCAGAGAGAAAAGAGCCTACTTTCATTCTTTTAAGTATGGATAACCGTTTTCCTCAACATCACTTGTTAAATTAAATTATTATTCTTTTTTCCAAAGGACATGGAATCTTTCTGTAGTCTCTTATATAGAGAGAGGAAGGAGAGAAGAGTGTGAGAGATAATTGTGTAATTGCCATCTCTAATAAGAAGAGATTATAGATACGCTACATGTGAATGATTTGGTACTAGAATCTAAATTTAGTGATGTTTAAAGTACTGTGCTTGGTGGCTTTGTTAAAGACCTCAGTTCTTGCCCTTTATTACTATGTGGGAAAGAATATTAAACAAAACAAAACAGATGTTTAATGGGTTTGAGTCAGTATCCTACTAAAATTTAATTTAAAAATCAAACACTATTACATCTACAAATAGTTTAAATTAAAGAAGAGATCAAAATATTTTTATTGTTATCTTCTACAGTTTTTAAAAAAGCCAAATAACTTTATACACAACAGATGAGAAATAAACCATAAGGAGTAAAATTTTCTGTTCTCCAAACATACCTAACTCTTTTTTCTTATAAAACCAGGATTTTCAACCTGAATATATTATGCAGAGAAAAAAAAACCCTACAAAATCAGATAATTGTAGTACATAGAAATAAATTAGCCAAATTTCTAGTGCATATACTGTTACATGCTTGTCTCAATATTCATAAGTTATACCATTCATTATTAACAATAGAAGATCTAGAAATCAAATTTTTCTTATTGCAATTCTGGTTCCTTTATTTCCATTATATGAATCTTTAGATAAATTACTTGTCACTTCCTATTAAAATATATAAATAGAGATCACATTGCTTTCCTAGTTGACAGAATTAAGAGATTTATATTCCTTTTTGTGAAGTGCTTTCATCATCACAATATATAATTGGAGGGGTGGACATGCTTTTCTCTCTCTCTCTCTCTCTCTCTCTCTCTCTCTCTCTCTTTCTCTCTGTTTTTTGTGTTTGTCATCTATACCCTTTAAAATATTGAGGTAAGTTCTTCTATCCCTAGTTTCTTCAGTATTTTTAACAAAAATGGGTGGAAAATTTTGTTGAATGCTTTTTTTTTTTGAGAAAATCATGTGATTCTTGTTAATTGGATTTGTGTAATTACTTACATTTTTTGATTATTGTTTGTTGACCAGACCTTTTATCCCTGAGATAAACTCACTTAATTGTGGTATATTATCTTCTTGATTGAATGAATTTGCTAATATTTTGTTATGGAATTTGCATAAGTGTTCATCAAGGTTATTAGTCTGTAATATTCTTTTCTTGATGTGTCTTCACTTTAAGTATTAGAGTGATATCAGCTTCATAAAATTTACTTGGGAGTGTCCCCACCATTTATATTTTATGTAATAGATTAAGAATATTAGTGTTAGTTCTTCTTTAAAGATCTGATATCACTTGGCTGAGAATACATTTTGTCCTGGGCCTTTTTTTTAACAGAATGCTTTTAATTGCTGTTCAATTTAATTGTTTTATATCTAATATTTTTTCAACATTCCTGTTTCAATTTGGACAGGTGATATTTGTGTAGAAATTTGTCAATGTCTTCAGGCTTTTCCAGTTTATTAATATATAAATTTTCAAATAGTTTATAAAACTACTCTAGATTGTTTTTGTATTCAATTTGAATGAAATATTTTTCTATCCTTTTAATTTCAGCCTATGAGTTGCTTTCAATATGATATGTGTCTCTTGGAAACAGTATATGATTGGATCATATTTTAAAAAATTTATTCTGCCATTCTATGTCTTCCCCTGTCCCCCTCCCTCTCCTCCTCCTCCTCCTCCTCCTCCTCCTCCTCC
>NW_026000305.1:6292332-6327508 GCF_001458135.2 Marmota marmota marmota | reverse complement strand
ATTTCCTAATGCGTCCTGTTGTGCTTCTGCTTCGCCTTCCACTTCCCTCCTCCTCCTCCTCCTCCTCCTCCTCCTCCTCCTCCTCCTCCTCCTCCTCCTCCTCCTTCTGTACCAGGGATTGAACCCAGGGATCCTTAACCACTGAGCCACATTGCCAGTCCTTTTCATTTTTTTTTTTTTATTTTGAGACAGGGTCTCACTAAATTGCTTAGGGCCTCATTAAGTTGCTGAGGCTGGCTTTGAACTTACAACCCTCCTGCCCTTGCCTCACAAGCCACATTTCTTTTAATTAGGAATAGAGACTATTAATATTTAATTTTTTATGGATAGATATTCATTATTTTCTGTCATTTAGGTTTACTCTATTAGTTCAGTCTTACATTTTGTTTAGTTAATTGATTTTCTAGAGTGCTTCATTTATTTGGGAGATGTTTTTAGTTTTTCTCTGTGTAGTATACCTTTAAATATCCTTTGTAGAGCTGGAATAGTGGTCATGGATGCTTTTAGTTTTTCTTTATTGTGGAAAGCATTTATTTTCCATTAAATCTGGAAGTGAGCTCTACTGGATATAATTATCTTGGATGGCAATTGTTTTTCCTTTTAGAGCTTAGAATATCTCATTCCAGGCCCTCCTTGAATTTAGGGTCTGCATTGAGAAGGCAGAAGCAAGCTTTACTGGTTAGCCTATAAATCTGATCTGATATACCTAAGTGCCCATCAGTTAATAAATGGACTTAAAATGTGATATCTCTCTCTCCATCTCTCTCCAGAGAGAGAGAGGGAGGGAGAGAGAGAGAGAGAGAGAGAGAGAGAGAGAGAGAGAGAGAGAGAGAGATGTGTGTGTCTATGCTATTCAACCTTAAGAAATGTGTTCCTGTCATTTGCAACAACATAGAACTGTAGATCATTATGTTAAGTAAAATAAGGTAGGCATGGAAAACAAGTACCTCATGGTCTCACTCACATGTAAAATCTAGAAAAGCTGATCTCATAGAAGTTGAGAGTGGGTGGTTAGTAAAGGCCAGGAAGAATAGGGGGAGGAGCTATAGAGAAAGATTGATTAGTGGGTACTTAATTTTATTTACATGGGAGCAAACTTTCTAGTGTGAAATTGCACTATAGGATGCATGTAAATAATTATAATATATTATACATTTAAAAAGCTAGAAGAAAGGATTTTGAGTATTTTCCACTTAATAATGATAAATATTTGAGGAGAAATATTGATTTAACCTGATTGTAGATCACAAAATATATACACACAGTAAAATATCACACAGAACTGCATAAATATGTACAACTCATGTTTTTAAATATCATTTAGAGGTAAAAGTAGAGGTAATTTAAATTTAACAATGATTAAATTAATTAAAATATACAAATTTTAAATAGAATTGTAAAAAATGGGTATTACCCAAGGATAAAAATGTCAAGGCAGAACTAGAAAGTCAAGGAATTCTGGGGTTCTAAGAAAGTAAATTATTTCTCTGTTTCTTTTTAAAATAGTATCTTGCAATTGATAGACACTCAATTATTATTCATTGAAAGATGAAAAAGAAAAATAAATGATATGAATTGATATAATCTTACTGAATTGAGGAGCCTGGGAAGATGGAATAGAGGTAGTTGCCTATAAAGAAAGTATAAAGAAAGAAAGTTGAGGGAAACATAAGTGAGAGAAAAATGTACAAAATAAAAACTATAAATAGAAATAAATAAATAAAAATACATGAACAAAACTGATATATTCTAATCAAACATCTTAATCCTCAAAATACTGATCCAGGAAAAATCACTTTTCTTTAAAAAATTATATAAATGAAAAAAATAAATTGTTGAGAGCCACAGCTGAAGGGGCCCCAGCAAACTTCCAGCTGCCGGCTGATGATTGGCTTACAGCGGCCTCAGCAACATCTAGCTGATTGGCTCCTCTGTGGTGATGCTCATTGGAGATGCTCATTGAGCTGTTTCCCCGCCCTTTCAGACTGCCAGCTGATGATTGGCTCACAGCGGCCTCAGCAACATCTAGCTGATTGGCTCCTCTGCGGTGATGCTCATTGGGCTGTTTCCCTGCCCTTTCAGACCATGGAGCTGCTCATTGGGGGACTTTTTTGGCTCCGCCCATGCGACCCAGCCAATCAGCCTCAAGAGCAGGAGGATTGTGGGAGGTGGAGACGCTGGGGGTGTGGTGAGAGGCTTGTGGAAAGCCGGTGGTGGCAGTTGGGCTCTGAGGGTTTTTCCGGAGGAGCGGTTTTCTTTGGCATGTGTGGTTCTAAAAATAAAGTTCGTTTCTTTTGACAAGTGGCTCCTGAATTGTGCCCAGCGAGACTGCGGCAATAAATATATGTAAATATGTATAAGATCCAGGTACATATAGAGCTCATTAAGAGGAATGAATAAGAGATGGGGGGGTAGAAAATGTTTGCAGATTCAAAAGGTTAATAGGGTAAATTCAGAGGTGCCATTGGATGTGTTTATGAGTGAGAAGAAAAAAATAGAAGTAAAAATATTAAAGGAAAGTGAAATAGAGTTTGGCCATTAACAAGACAAAAGAGAAATGAAACAAATGGAAAGATTTATGAAATATACAATAAAAATTCAATCCAAAATATACTAATCAAAAACCCTACCCTCAAAAAGCAAAGTGTTGGGGATGCGGATCAAGTCAAGATGGCGCCTGGCACTTTGCCAGGAGGAGTGGTTTGTGAAGCAATGCCAGCAAGCCATTAAGATGATGAGGATTCCTTAATGACTGACTGCTGTATCTAGATGATGTTATTAAGTTAAGCTGTGTGTAATTAGTTGGGTATATGTACCTCCGCTGTCCCGCAGAGAAGCGGCTCCTGCTATCTCGGGTGCCCATTACTTTGAGTTCTCGCTCAGTTCCTGCTGAGTTCACTCGCAAAAAAGTAGTTCCCGCTTGAACCTTCAAGTTGCTTGTCACCTCTGGGTTATTTAGCCCAGCCGGACTATGGCACAGAGCATGGAAGAATAACTACCTCCAAGAAATGGTAAATATGAAAAATCCAAAACTAATATTTATATGTAAAAATGTATAAATATCCATCATGTATCAATCAGTACACATTCCAAAACAAAACAAAATGAAAACATAAAACAAAATAACAGAATAGTAAATGAGACTGTATGCACACTGACTTTGCTAAACTGTCTTTCCATTATTCAGCTTCCTTTCTCAGCAGGATGGTGTGAGGAGCTGTAGAAGATACTTTAAGCTTCACTTCCAGGGTATAATTGCCTCTGGGTTCTATGGGATGAGTTTCTGAAATGAAGCTTCAAGGATCAGAACTTAGATCAGTTATTGCCCCTGGTGTTTTATTGCATGTGGAGATATTGGACATTAATCAATATATATCCAAGACTGTATCCTACTACTATCCCTAGGATTCAGTCTTCCACTAGTTATGTTGTTCAGTGATACTGTCCTTTTGTGCCTCCAAAGGACTCTTTCCAATCACTGATCTTTGTCACTACTCCCATTCAGATTCTCCCTGTCACTGGACCTGCTTGCTGCTGAGTTCAGGAGAGTGAGGTTGGGAGGGCTTTCCCCAGCCTTTCTGATTTGTATTACTCACAGGCAAAATGGTCTCCATGCCAGAAAATTTCTGTGCCAGATATTCTCCTGATTTTCTAGACTCAGTTTAGACCACATTGTTGGCATCTGCTGGGTTTATGTGTTGGACTCAGCCCTGAAATCCCAGTCTGAGTTGTCACAGCTGTCTTATGAAGGTACCAGTATGTCTCCAGCTTGGGCTCCCTGTGCACAGCAGGTAAACCCAGGTGACTTTCATGCCCCTCTCATCCTGAGATTTCCTACACAAAGAATTTTACAGTACTTTTCAGTATTTTCCAACCTTGTGTATTAATTTTTGCTGCTCCTACCAGGAGGTAAGTTCCAATTCTGCTCCTTATCCTTGTCTGATGTGCCCCAAATGCCCCACTCTTCAAAGATCTCTAATATTGAGTATAAGTAGATTGCCTTTTTAAATCATTTCACAGAGAGGTAATTTTCTTGCTGTTTGAGTCCTGAGTTACGGAATTGTGAGAAAAGCCACATCCCTCTAATCTGCCATCATACAGTATATAATCTTGAATATAAAGATGACTATAGAGAAATGGTGTTAAGAGACCATGAAAAGAACTATCAAGAAATATGGGATAATATGAAAAGACAAAACTTAAAATTCATCAGGATAAAGACTCTGAATTTACAAAAAAAGGAATGCACAATTTTTTTTCAATGAAATAACATCAGGAAATTTCCCAAACCTTAAGAATGTGATGAAAAAATCAAATACAAGACTCCAAATATACAAAATTACAACAGACCCACTCCAAGACACATTAGTATGAAATGCCTAACATACAGAAAAAAGATAGAATTTTTAAATCAGCAAGAGAAAATGACTGGTTACATTTAGAGGTACACCAATCTGCATCTCAGTATCTCAGCCAATTTTTCAACCCCAGACACAAAATGCTAGGTGGTCTTGGAATAATATATACCAAACCCTGAAAGAAAATGATGCCAACAAAGAATGCTATATCCAGCAAAGTTAGGCTTCAGATTTGAAAATGAAATAAAAACTTTCCATGATAAGCAAATGTTAAAAGAACTGTCAACTAGAAATTATGCATGACAAAAAGAACTGTCAACTAGAAAGCATGCATGACAAATCATACTCAATAAAGTGTTTCATGAAGAAGAAATGAAGAATAAAAATAAAAACCATCAGAGGAAGAAGAAACACTAGAAGAATATTCAAAGGTGAATCTAATTCAACTTAAAAATTAGAAATAAACAAAGATTATAGGCAAAGAAAAGCATCTTTCAATAATAACTCTGAATGTAAATGGTCCAAACTCATCAATTAAGACAGAAACTTGAAGATGGGATCATAAAACAAGGCTCAACAATATGCTGTCTCCAATAGACTCACCACATAGACAAAGACATCCACAGACTAAAGACAGAAGAATGGGAAATAAATATTATTTTCATGGCCTTCATAAACAAGAGTGGGGTTTCTATTCTCATATTAGACAAAGTTATCTTCAAACCAAAGCATATCAGAAGAGACAAAGAGAGCAAAAAGTATAAACTATTTAAGGGAATCACAAAACAAGAAGAAATAACAGTTATAAATATTTATGTCCCCAAAATTGAGCAGCTACATATATCAAAAAAGCCGATCTCAATAGCAAGAATCAAATAGACCACTACAGAATAATACCAAATAACTTTAACACACATCTCTCAACAATGTATAGATAATCCAGACAAAACTAAATAATGAAGCTATAGAACTAAAAAATACAATCAATAATCTAGACATAACAGACATATATAGAATATTTCATCTATCAATGCCTCACCTTCTCCTCAGTAGCACATGGAACATTTTCTAAAATAGACCATATTTTAGACCACAAAGCAACTCTTACAAAATACAAAAAAATAAGGTAATACCCTGCATACTATAAGACCATAGTGGAATGAAATTAGAAATAAAACAAAAAGTAGAAAGTACTCTAATACCTGGAGATTAAATAATTTACTATTGAATGATAAATGAATAGCAGGAGAGGTGTTTTTGCACAGATAATATCTCTCCTGAAAACATCTGTCCCCATTACAAGTTTTAATTTCATTCATAGAATTCTTCACCACTTAAATTATAAATTACATATTGATTTAATTAGTTTTGTCATCTCTCCCAGTATAATATAAGTCTTTCATGAGAGTGATATTTTCTGCATTATCCATTATTGTACCTGTACCACTGGTGCTTCAAGAATGTTGCTGTGGATTTTAAATAATAATTTCATTCCATAGGAATCTATACAATATAAAAATAAAATGTACACTTAGTCTTTATTCCAAAATGCTGTTTTATGATATTTTCTATATTTAATATTTCTGAGCCTTTATTATATCCTTTAGGATGTATTCACTCAAGTATATGTTCTTCCACCTGATAAGTTTCTTTGTTTCTATCTCCACTTTTTTCTTAGATTTTCTTCCCCAATCTCATAGGTTTAGATACTATCTACTCATTGACATTACAATTTCATACCCAGCCAAGTTGTTTTCAGACATTCTGACTTTACCTAGTGCTAATGTTCCATCCTTTTTTTTTTTGCATCGCTTGCCCTGAACCTGCTCTTCCTGCTTAAAATACATCTCAAAAAAACAATTTTTTTTCTACCTGTCACTATTGCTATCTTAGCACAATCATCACCTGTTATTGAGATATTGCCACAGTCATCAAATTGGTATCAAATTCTTATTCTTAGCACTTGCTATGGTTCAAATGTGTTTTCCTTCAAATATTCATGTGTTAAGTGCTTGATGAGTAGAGTGATGATAAGAGGCTCTGGGACTTATAAGAGTCGAGGCTTAGCAGGAATTCACTGATGACATTACTCTCAGAGTGGAATAATACAGGTCTTAAAGTGTGGATTAGGTATACTTGCAAGTGGGTTGTTATTTTAAAAATAATAAGCCTTGTCCCTTCTAATGGCTCTGAATTCTTGTCTTGTCATGTCACCTTTCCCTTTTGCATGTGCTGTTACATCTATTCCATTCACTATGAAGTGACACAACAATGGGGTATGCTTATCAAAATAGTGTTGTGTTGTTTGGATGTTTAGTTTCCAATTCCAAAATTTTTAGATAAATATACTTATTATATTAAAAATGCCTGGGAAGAACAAATAGAGGTGATCATCATTCCCACTCACAAAAAACAAAAAAAAGAAAGAAAAATACATAGGTGTATCTCAAAGCAAGTAACATCTGAACACAACAAAAGAGATACAGGAATGCTTTAGGACACAGAGAACTGTAACAGTGACATACAGAGAAAAAAAAGAGCAGACTAGAAACTGAAACCCTTACTGGGAAACCTCCCACCACAAAAGAAAGGGTGATTTTAAGTTCTTTTGGTATAGACCAAGGAGTGGGATAGCTGGGTCAAATGGTGGTTCCATTTCAAGTTTTCCAAGAATTCTCCATACTACTTTACAGATTGGCCGCACCAATTTGCAGGCCCACTAACAATGTATGAGTATGCTTTTTCCCCCACATTCTTACCAACACTTATTGTTGTTTGTATTTGTGATATATGCCACACTGACTGGTGTGAAATGAAATTTTAGAGTAGTTTTGATTTGCATTTCTCCAATTACTAGAGATGTTGAACATTTTTTCATATATTTGCTGATCAAGTGTACATCCTCTTCTGAGAAGTGTCTGTTCAGCTCCTTAGCCCATTTATTGATTGGGTTGTTTGTTTGTTTGTTTTGGTGTTAATTTTTTGAGTTCTTTATATATCCTGGAGATTAGTGCTCTGACATGTGTGTGGCAAACATTTGCTCCCAAAATGTAAGCTCTCTGTTCACCTCATTGATTGTTTCTTTTGTTGATTGTTTCTTTTGTTTCAGCCCATCCCATTTATTAATTTTTGATTTTAATTCTTGCACTATAGGAGTCTCATTAAGGAAGGACTTAAAAACAGCATATTACAGTTAAGGACTTAAAAACAGCATACTGTAGGGATACAGCCACATCAATGTTTACAGCAGCACAATTCACAATAGCTAAACTGTATAACCTAGATGCCCTTCAGTAGGTGAATCTATAAAGAAAATGTGGTATATATACACAGTGGAATATTATTTATCATTATAAGACAGTGAATATAGAATAGTGAATTTCACCACTGTCTATATCTATAAAGCACCAATTTCAAAAATAATAAATAGAAGAAAAATTCATAGATCACTGGAAGGGGAACAGGAGATGGGAGGAAGGCAGGGAAAGTGGAAGTCCTGGTGACTGAAATGGAGCAAATTATATTTCATGAATGGATGAGTATGTCAAAATGAATACCAATAGTATGCATAAGTACAATAATAAAAACATTTTAAAAATAGACATTACCTAAATTAAACATAAAGATAACCAACGGTTATATGAAAGAACGCTCCCTCATTTTAGATGATTGTGGTGGATCAAATCTTCTGAGCTCATGGCAACCAGAGGGAGAGAGCTGTTTTTCTTTAATATTGTGTAAATATTCCATGCTGGCCTTCGTTACTTTGATATTCTGTTTTTTGGAGAGACCTTCAAATTAATTTGTTTGACTTAATCTACTTCTCATTTATAAGATTTCTTTTTGGTTATTTTTCACAACTTCTGTCTCTTTACTGAGATGCTCTGATACATCCTGTGTTTTCTCTATCAGTTCATTCCTAAGAAATTTTCACTCATTTATTAATTTAAAATTAATTTTTTAATTTTTTTGTGTGGGATTTAGCCCACTTTGATATCTGTGAATTAAGATATTGAGGGGTTAAAATCTTTTGATACAAATTGTTTCTTTGTTTCTCATGTTTTCTGCATTTCTGTATTTAGATTTTCCAATCTGCTACAATGGTTGCTCTACCACTATAACCTGGGAAGTCTCTTTAATATGACATTTTTTCTTTATTCTTTTTAGATATATATGACAATAGAGTGTACTTTGACATATTATACATACATGGGGTATAACTTATTCTAGCTAAGATCCCATTGTTGTGGTTGAACATGTTGTGAAGTATCAAGGGTCATACATTTATATATGAACATAAGAAAGTTATGTCTGATTCATACTCCATCTTTTCTATTCCTATCCCTGTTCCCTTCACTTCATTCACCTTTGTCTAGTAAAATGAAATTCTATTCTTCCTTCCACCCATTTATTGTGTGTTAGTGTCCACATACCAAAGAGAACATTCAGCCTTTGGTTTTGGAAACTGGTTTATTTCACTTAGAATCATAGTCTCTACTTCCATCCAGTTACAAGTAGATGCCATTATTTCATTCTATTTATGGCTGAGTAATATTCCATTCCATTTTGTTTATATACCACAATTTCTTTATCCATTCATCTGTTGAAGAGCATGTAGGTTGGTTCCATTGCTTAGTTATTGTGAATTAAGCTGCTAAAAATATTGATTTGGCTGCATCACTATAATATGCTGGTTTTAAGTCTTTAGGGTATATGATGAGGAGTGGTATGACTAGGTCAAAAGGTGGTTCCATTAAAAGTTTTCTGAAGAATCTCTATATTGCTTTCCATAGCGGTTGCATCAATTTTCAGTCCCACCAACAATGTATGAGTGTGCCTTTTACCTGACATCCCTGCCAACATTTATGATTCACTGAGTTCTTGATAATTACCATTCTGACTAGAATGAGTTGAAGTCTCAGTGTAGTTTTCATTTGCATTTCTCTAATTGCTAGAGATGCTGAACATTTTTTCATATATTTACTGTGAAGTGCCTATTCAGTTCCTTGGCCCATTTATTGATTTGTTAATTTGTATTTTTTGTGGGGGGGGGGGGTTTGTGTGTGTGTTCTTTATACATCCTGGAGATTAATACTCTACCAGAGGAGCAGGTGGCAAAATTTTCTCCCAATCTGTAGACAATAATATTCATGTTCATGATTGTGTCCTTTCCTATGAAAAAGCTTTATATTTTGATACTGATTCTTGATTTTATTTATTGTGCTTTGTGGGTCTTGCTGAGAAATTTGGAACCTAGGCTGACATCATAGTGAGTTGGGCCTACTTTTTCTTCTAGTAGGTAAAGGGTCTGAGGTCTAAATTTAGGTTTTGATCCACTTTGACTTGAGCTTTGTGCAGGATACGAGACATGGGTCTAATTTCATTTTGTTACATATGGAGTTTTAGATTTCCCAGTACAATTTTTTTAAAGAGGCTATATTTTCTCTAATGTATGTTAATGTGCTTTTGTCGAGTAGGAGATCACTGTATATATAGGTTTGTCACTGTGTCTTCTATACTGTTCCATTGGTCTTCTTATCTGTTTTTGTGCCAATACTGTACTGTTTTTATTACTATAGTTCTATAATATAATTTAAGATCTGGTATTGTGATGCCTCCTTTATCACTTTTTTCACTAAAGATTGCTTTGGCTATTCTGGGCCTCTTATTTTTCCAAATAAATGTCATGACAGCTTTTTCTATTTCTCTAAAAATATTATTGGAAATTTAATAGGAATTGGATTAAATCTGCATGGTGTTTTTGCTAGTATGGTCATTTTGACAATATTAATTTGGCCCATTCAAGAACATGGGAGATCTTTCCATCTTCTAAGGTCTTCTTCAATTTTTTTCCTTAGTATTCTGTAGTTCTCATAGTAGAGGTCTTTTACCTCTTTTATTAGAATGATTCATAATTAGTTTTGAGGATATTGTGAATGGGATAGTTTTCCTAATATCATTTTTAGTTGATTCTTCATTGGTGTATAGGAATGTAATTGATGTATGGGGGCTAATTTTATATCATTCCACATTGCTGAATACATTTATTAGTTCTGCAAGCTTTCTGGTGAAGATTTGGGGTCTTCTAAATATAGAATCATGTCACTGGAAAAAATGGATAGTTAGGGCTTTTCTTTTTCCTATTTGTATCTCTTTTACTTCTTTCTTTGTCTAATTGCTCTGCCAAGAGTTTCAAGGACTATATTGAATAGAAGTGTTGAAAGAGGCAATCCCTGTCTTTTTCCACTTTTTAAAGGAAATGCTTTCAATTTTTCTCCATTTAGAATGATGTTGCCCTTAAGTTTAATGTATATACCTTTTACAATGTTTATGTATGTTTCTACTATCCTTAGTTTTCTAGAGTTTTGAGTATGAATGAATGCTGTATTTTGTGAAATGCTTTTTTGGCATCTTTTGAAATAATCATGTGATTTTTGTCTTTAAGTCAATTGATGTTATGAATTTTATTGATTTCCATATGTTGAATCAACCTTGCATTCCTGAGATGAACCCTAGTGAATTATGGTGCACTAATTTTTAATATGCTTTTGTATGTGAGTTGCTAGTATTTTATTAAGAATTTTTGCATCTATATTCATCAGGGTTATTGGTCAGAAGTTTTCTTTCCTTTATGTATCTTTGTCTGGTTTTGATATCAAGATGATACTATCTTCATAGAAAGAGTTTGGACGACTTCCCTCTTTTTCTATTTTATGGAATAATTTGATGACTATTGGTATATTTTCTTTTTTCAAGATCAGGGATAATTTGCCTGAAAGTCTGTCTAGTCCTGGGCATTTATTTGTTGGAAGGCTTTTAATGGCATCTTCAATTTCAGTGCTTTCTATGTCCTCCTAATTCAATTTGGGTAGGTCTTATATATCTAGAAATTTGTTGATACTTCCATGATTTTTATTTTTTGGAAATTAGATGTTCAAAATATTTTCTGATTATCATCTGTATTTCAGTAGTATAGTTCCTTCTTCGTCAATAAGGCAATAAAAGTCAATAGTTCCTTTTTCATCACAAATTTTAGTAATTTGAGTACTCTGTCTTTCTCTTTGTTAGCTTGGCTAAGGGTTTGTAAATTTTATTTAAGTTTTTCAAAGAACCAACTTTTGTTTTGTTGATTTTTAATTGTTTTTGTTTGTTTGTTTCAATTTTAGTGATTTTGGCACTGATTTCAATTATTTCTTATCTTCTACAATACAAAATTTTGCAGTGAGTTCTTATTTTCTGTGCAGACAGCCTAGACCATGAAGTCCATTTTAAGATGGCTTCCTATCCCAGCTCTCACTGAATCCAGAGAAAATTCCCTGGGAGTGTAGGTATTCCCTTCAACCAGGGCATCTCATCATGCTATATTTAAATCTCCTTTCTTCTCAAACTGCATACCTGTACAATAGTTGAGTCTGCATGTATTAAAATTTTTAGGATCCCTTTTTTACTTGTCTAGAAGGGAGCTGATCTTCCACCATATAGCAACAATTCACTCAGCACTAGTGGACTCATTTAGATTTTTTTCTTTATTTAATGCTATATATGTTCTTCTCTTGGTTGCTGACTCTCTAAGTTGAATTCCAATGCTTTGCCTCTTCTTCCTTATCTCATTATGAAGCTAATGAACTATTGATTTTTTAAAAATAATTTTTTGCACAATACTTTTATTCTACTTATTTATTTTTATGTGGTGCTGAGGATCGAACCCAGGACCTCACACATGCTAGGCAAGTGCTCTATCACTGAGCCAAAACTCCAGTCCCAACTATTGATTTAATTCAATATTTGGAACCAGTCAGTAGGTACTATATGCTGCCTGTCAACCATTTGTTTCCATATTAACAGTCGCTGCTCATTTTTAAAGGCTTACATATTTATTTATAATTATGATTTATTTTCCCCCAATAAAGCAGGACCAGTGTTATGTTATACTTCTCAGGCATGAATTCCTACAAAAATAAACCCAAGTATTTACAGCAATTGAGTAAATACAGAACTAAAGCCTGCATAGGTATTTAAAGGGGTTTAGTTACCAAGGTGCTTACTTTAAACAAAATGTGTGTCAATCAGAAGGATGCATGCTTACACCAGAGGTCTGACCCATCTTACGCGTGCAAAAAATTTATATTCTCCACCTTCCCTCTACCCACCTTTAAAACAAACACACAAGAATGATTTATAATCAGAGGAATAAAGGTCAACTGACCTTGCAAAGAAAGACTGGCTCATTTCCAAGTGAAAGAGAATAAGAGTTCAATACTGACTGACCTGGGTCAGAGGCTATTAAGGACAGGACAGAAGGGTCAGGGGCTTTGACCTTCAGCCTCAGTGCCTGTGGAAGCCAGGCTCCATGCAGCACTGCATAGGCAATGCTCAGGGTCCCTTCCTACTACCACCAAGTCCACTATCCTCTCTCAGTCCCCTGACAAGATCACTTTGGTTTATTACACAACATGATCTATGGGACACCCCTTTTCCCTGCCTTTGACCTACCCACTCAAGTGTCCAGCCCATCCTGTGCTGGGCCTGCCAGGCTCCTGAGACCACATCAATGATGGTGCAATGGGGTACCAGGCCAACAGCACTAGTGGCCACCTAGGTTCTAGAAATGCTGGTTCCACTTTAAAAGTCAAAGCATATAAAAAAAGAAATAGTGAGCTGCAGTTGTGGCTTAGTGGTGGAGTGCTTGCCTAGCACACGTGAGGCACTGGGTTCATACCTCAGCACCACATAAAAATGAAATAAAGGTATTATGTGTCCACCTACAACTAAAAAATAAATATTAAAAAAAAGAAATATGGGTCAGGCCCAGGACTTCCCCTGAGACTGGCAGATCCAAACCAGAGCCCAGGCCAGGCCTAGGACTGCCCCCACTAAACTGCATGGGAGCCCAGGCCCAGGTCAGGCCCAGGACCACCACTGTGACCATCAGACCTACACCAGAGCCCAGACTTCATCCTAGGACTTTGCCCATGCAGACCCACCAAGGAGCCCAGGCCTAGCCCCATCTCTGAAAGTGGTTGTATCAATTAACCACTGCTATCTTGAGTTACCATCACCAACTTTGGTTGCAGTAGCATCAATCTTGGGCCACCAGTGGGGACTGGAAGCCCATCATCATGGTGAGGTACAGGTAATCTGCACAGACACTACAATAGGGAGAAACTGTAATACCTCAAATCTGCACTGCAAGAGAGGAAGACACATAGACAACATGAAAAAACGAGGGAAGAAAGTGCCCCCAAACAAACCAAGATACTTCAATAACAGAATTGATTGACAGCACAGTGCAGTTGATGAAATGTCAGAGAAGGAGTTCAGAATGTACATAATTAAAATGATCTGCAAATTAAAGAATGATGTAAGAGAGTAAGTACAGACAAAAATTGATTACTCCAACAAAGAGATAAGAGAGGAAATACAGGCACCCATTGATTACACCAACAAAGAGTTAAGGAAGAAAATCGAGGTAGCAAAAGATTATTTCAAGAAAGAGAAAAAGGTTCTGGAAAAAAATTAGAAATCCTTGAAATGAAAGAAAAAATAAAGCAAATTAAAAACTCAATAGAAAGTATCACCAATAGACTGGATCACTTGGAAGACAGAACATCAGATAATGAAGACAAAACACACAATTCTGAAAACAAAATTGACCACACAGTGAATATGGTAAGAAACCATGAATAGAACATCCAAGAATTATGGGTTGGCATCAAAAGACCAAATATAAGAATTATTGGATTAGAGGAAGGCATAGGCATTCAAACAAAAGGAATGCACGATCTCTTCAATGAAATAATATCAGATAATTTTCCAAACATGAAGGATGAATCAGAAAATCAAATACAAGAGGCTTATAGAATACCAAATGTACAAAATTACAACATATCTACACAAAGACACATTAAAATGAAATTGCCTAGCATACAGAATAAGGATAGACTCTTAGGGGCCATAAGAAAAAGGAAAGCAATTACATATAGAGGGAGACCAATTTGGATCTCAGCATATTTTTCAACCCAGACCCTCAAAGCGATAAGATCCTAGAAAAATATATACCAAGCTCTGAAAGAAAATGGATGCCAAGCAAGAATCCTATATCCATCAAGATTAAGCTTCAGATTTGATGACAAAATAAAAACTTTTCATGATAAACAAAAGTTAAAAGAATTTACAGCAAGAAAGCCTGCACTACAGAGCATTCTCAGCAAAATACTCCAGGAGGAGGAAATGAAAATCAGAAAAGAGAGAAACTACACTAAAGAAAAGGCTAATCAAAGGAGAAACTAAGTAAAGTTAAAAACCAAAAATCAACCAAAATAACCAGGAATACAAATCATATTTCAATAATAACCCTGAATACGAATGGCTTAAATTCATCAATTAAAAGACATAGATTGACAAATTGGATTTAAAAAAAAACAATATGCAGCCTTAAAGAGACTCATCTCACAGGAAACGACATCTATAGACTGAAGGTGAAAGGGTGGGAAAAATTTATCACTCACATGGACCACATAAACAAGCAGGGGTTTCCTCATGTCAGATAAAGTGGACTTCAAACCAAAGCTAGTGAAAGCAGATAAAGAAGGACATTTTATACTGCTTAATGGACTCGTACATCAACAAGACTTAACAATCATAAATATCTATGCAGCAAACAGTGAGGCATCTATGTATATCAAACAAATCCTTCTCAACTACAAGAATCAAATAGACCACAACACAATAATACTGGGTGGACTTTAATACACCTCTCTCACCACTAGATAGACTTCCACAAAAAAAAAAACTAAAAAAAGAAACTATAGAACTCAATAAAACAATCAATAACTTAGACTTAACTGACATATATAGAATATTTTACCCATCAACAAGTGAATGCACTTTCTTCTAAGCAGCACAGGGATCCTTCTTCAAAATAGACCAAATATTATGCCACAAAGTAAGTCTTAACAAATACAAAAAAGTAGAGATACTACCCTGCATTCTACCTGACCATAATAAAATGAAATTAGAAATCAACGATAAAATAAAAAATAGAAGCTACTCCAACACCTGGGGACTAAATAATAAACTATTGAATGATGCATGCATAACAGAAAACATCAGGGAGGAGATTAAAAAATCTTCAGAGGTCAACTCTAATACAATATATAAAAATCTCTGGGATACTATGAAGGCAGTGCTAAGAGGAAAGTTTACTGCATTAAGCTCATTAATTAAAAAAAAAATCAACAAATAAATGACTTAACATTAAATCTCAATGCCCTAGAAAAAGAAGAACAAAACAACACCAAAAGTAGTAGAAGACAGAAAATAATTAAAATTAGGGCAGAGTTGCAGAATAACATGCTATGCAAGGTGAGCCAATCCCAAAAAACCAAAGGCCAAATGTGTTCTCTAATAAGTAGATGCTGATCCATAATGAAATGGGGCAGCATGGGAAAAATGGAGAAAGTGTGATTTGGAAAAAATCATGTTTTACTCAAAATAATTGTTCTCTTTTTTAATCACTTGACAAATAAAAATTTTCTCACACACATGCACACACACACACACACACACAAACCCTCAATAAGCTGGGTGTGGTGGCACACATCTGTAATCTCAGTGCCTCTCTGGAAGCTGAGACAGGAGGAACACAAGTTCAAAGCTAGCCTCAACAACAGCAAGTGGCTAAGCAACTCAGTGAGACCCTGCCTCTAAATACAATACAAAATAGGGCTGGGGATGTGACTCAGTGGTCAAGTGCCCCTGAGTTCAATCCCTGGTACCCCTACCCCAAAAAAACTCAATAAGGGGAAAGATGGAAAAAATAGAATTTCAGTAGATTGGACAAAGAGGAATGAAGGGAAGGGAAGGGGACAGGAAAAAGAAAGACAATGAAATGAATCTGACATAATTTTCTCCATGCACATATATAAATACACAACTGTGATTCTCACCATTGTGTACATTCACAAGTGTAGTGTCCTAATTAGAATAAGACATATTCTGTGCTTGTATAATTATGCCAAAATGGATTCTACTGCCATTTATAACTAAAAAGAACTAAAAACATTAATGTTTGGTGAGAATATGAATTTATATTTTTTATATAGAAATAAAACACTTGGTCAGTTTGAAAATTTAAAAAATTGTTAAAAAAAAACCAAGTTGGTACATTGTCAGGGATTATGTTGAATCTATAGACCCATTTGGGTATCACTGATATGTGAATAATATTTTATTCTGATTCTTGTACATGTGATATCTTCATAATTATTTAGATCTTATTTAATTTCTTTCAGAACTGTATCATATTTTCAATTATGCATTCAACACTTTTTGTTAAATATATTATTTTTATGCATTTTATTTTTTAATACCCCTTTTAATGTAATAGTTCTTTTGTAATTTATTGATTGGTCACTGGTAGTTTATGCAAATATTTTTTAATTGATATTGTGTTCTTCCTTCTTTCAAAATGTGTTTATTAGTTCTATTTTTAGAAGATACCTGAGAATTTTCTACTCACAAAATCATCTTGTCTAAGGGGCTGGGGATGTGGCTCAAGCAGTAGCGCGCTCGCCTGGCGTGCGTGCGGCCTGGGTTCGATCCTCAGCACCACATACAAAGATGTTGTGTCCGCCGAAAAAACTAAAAAAAAAATATTTAAAAAAATTCTCTCTCTCTCTCTCTCTCTCTCTCTCTCTTTAAAAAAAATCATCTGGTCTACATACAGACATTGTCTGGATGACTTTTCCTTTTCTACTTGCTTTGACTAGAAACCAAATATCTTTATCATGTATGTAACCATAGATGCCGCAGTCTGGCTAGGCACAAATAACCGGGAGGTCAGAGCCACTTGTAGATTCAAGCAGGAACGAACTTTATTTCCGAACCCACACAAACGCCACCCACGCGAACTCTCTAGGAACTCCACAAGAGCTCCACCCCGGAGAACTCAACCATCACCATCCTAATGGCTCGCTGGCGCCACCTCTCAACGCCAGGCGCCATCCGACTTGGCTGCGGTTCTCAACACATAGATGGACAACTTTTTATCTTTCACCATTCAATATAGTGCTATCTATGGTTTGTCACAAAGGTCCTTCATCAGCTTAAGGAAATTCCTAGTTTAAATCACATTAATCTTATCTATTTCTTCAAAAATTATCATTTCTTTGTGATGAAAACATTCAAAAAATTTTATTCCAGCTTTTTTTGGAAAACTTAATTGCTCTTATTTTATAAATACATGACAGAACACAATTCTTATTACATACATAGAACACACATTTTCATATCTCTGTTTGTATATAAAGTATGTTCACACCAATTCATGTCTTCATACATGTACTTTGGATAATAATGTCTATCACATTCCTCCATCATTGCTAACCCCCTGGCCCCTCCTTTCCCCTCCCACCCCCTCTGCTCTATCTAGAGTTCATCTACTCCTCCCATGCTCCCTCTCCCTACCCCACTATGAGTCAGTCACTTTAGATCAGGGAAAACATTTGCCATTTGTTTTTTTGGGATTGGCTATCTTCACCTAGCATTACCTTCTGCAACTTCATCCATTTACCTTCAAATGCCATGACTTTATTCTCTTTTATTGCTAATTAATATTCCATTGTGTATATATACAACATTTTTTAATCCATTCATCTACTGAAGGGTATTTAGGTTTGTTCCACAGTTTAGCTATTGTGAATTGTGCTGCTATAAACATTGAGGTGGCTGCGTCCCTGTAGTATGCTGTTTTTAAGTCCTTTGGGTATAGACCTAAGAGAGGGATAGCTGGGTCAAATAGTGGTTCCATTCCAAGCTTTCCAAGAAATATCCATAGTGCTTTCCATATTGGCTATACTAATTTGCAAGACCACCAGAAATGTTACACAATTTAAACAGACCAACATCAAGTGATGAAATAGAAGACACCATCAGAAGCCTACCAACCAACAAAAGCCCAGGACTGGACAATTACACGGCCAAGTTCTACAAGACTTTTAAAGAAGAACTTATACCAATACTCTTCAATTTATTTCAGGAAATAGAAAAAAATGCAACACTTCCAAACTCATTCTATGAGGCCAATATCACCCTGATTCTAAAAACAGGCAAAGACACATCAAAGAAAGAAAACTTTAGACCAATATCTGTAATGAATATAGATGCAAAAATTCTCAATAAAATTCTGGCAAATTGAATGCAAAAAAATATCAAAAAAATCATGCACCATGATCAAGTGGGATTCATCCCAGGTATGCAAGGTTGGTTCAACATAAGGAAATCAATAAACGTAATTCACCACATCAATAGACTCAAAGATAAGAATCATATGATCATCTCAATAGATCAGAAAAAGCATTTGACAAAATACAGCATCCCTTCATGTTCAAAACACTAGAAAAACTAAAAATAATGGGAACATACTCAACATTGTAAAGGCTATCTATGCTAAGCCCCAGGCCAACATCATTCTAAATGGAGAAAAATTGAAGGCCTTCCCTCTAAAAACTGGAATAAGACAGGGATGCTCTCTTTCACCACTTCTATTTAACATAGTCCTTGAAATACTGGCCAGAGCAATTAGATGAAAGAAATTAAAGTGATACATATAGGAAAAGAAGAACTTAAATTAGCACTATTTGCTGACGATATTATTCTATATCTAGAAGACCCAAAAGCTCCACCAGAAAATGTCTAGAACTAGTAAATGAATTCAGCAAAGTAGCAGAATATAAAATAAACAACCACAAATCAAAGGCATTTCTGTATATCAGTGACAAATATACTGAGAGGGAAATGAGGAAAACTACCCCATTTACAATAGCCTCACCAAAAAAAAAAAAAATACTTGGGAATCAACAAAAGCAGTGAAAGATCTATACAATGAAAACTACAGAACCCTAAAGAAACAAATCAAAGAAGACCTTAAAAGATGGAAAGATCTACCTTGCTGTTGGATAGGCAGAATTAATGTTATCAAAATGACCGTACTACAAAAAGCACTATACAGGTTTAATGCAATTTCGATCAAAATCCCAATGACATTCCTCATAGAAATAGAAAAAGCAATCATGAAATTCATCTGGAAAATTATAAGAGACCCAGAATAGCTAAAGCAATACTTACCAAGAAGCAGGTGGTATCACTAAATTAGACCTTAAACTATATTGCAGAGCAATAGTAACAAAAACATCATGGTATTGGCACCAAAAGAGACTGTTAGACCAATTGTACAGAATAGAGGACAGAGACTAACCCACAATATTACAATTATATCATATTAGACAAAGGTGCCAAAAACAGGCATTGGAGAAAAGATAGCACCTTCAAGAATGGTGCTGGTAAAACTGGAAATCCATATGCAACAGAATGAAATTAAATCCCTATCTCTCACCATGCACAAAACTCAACTCAGAATGGATCAAGGACCTTGTAATTAAACCAGAGAATCTGTGCCTAATAGAAGAAAAATAAGCTCTAATCTTCATCATATGGGATTAGGCCCCAACTTCCTTTATAAGACAAATAATATTTACATAAAAATTTACATCTTGGGAGCAAATGTTTACCCTTCACACATAAGATAGAGCACTAATCTCTAGGGTATATAAAGAACTCAAAAAGCTAAACACCAAAAAATCAAATAACCCAATCAATAAATGGGCCAAAGACATTAACAGACACTTCTCAGAAGAGGATATTTAATCAATCACCAAATATATAAAAAAATATTGATCATCTCTAGCAATTAGAGAAATGCAAATCAAAACTACTCTAAGATATCATCTCACTCCAGTCAGAATGGCAGCTATTATAAAGACAAACTACAATAAGTGTTGGCAAGGATGTGGGGAAAAAGGCACACTCATATTCCAGCTTTTTGAAATATATAATCCAACTATTATGTATTTTCTTGTCATATATAATTTAAAATTTTTTTAAAAAAAATTAAAAACGTAGCACTAGTAATGTAGTTCAGTTATAGAGTATTTGGCTAGTATGCATGAGTTCAAGAAACAGAAAAAAATTTAAAAGGCATAAATGTATAATGGCATGAAAAATCTCTTCCCAAGTTTACTTTCCATTCACTTTCCCATTCACTCAGTTTTCTATTCCAAAAGTTTTCTTTACATACACAGTGGTATTCCAAATTTCTGTTTCCTGGCTAATTGACTTCAAATTTTTCAATTGATTGTATGCATTGACAAATGAAGATTTAATTCCCTTCTACATCTGGACCATCATTCCTTGCCTCTACTTTCAATAATTGTAGTTCTTCTACAGGTTACCTTTGTAATTTCAAATAGCATATTTTTACTCTATATATTATAAAAAGTCTGACCTTTCTATCATTTAACTGTATCCATTTCTTTACATTTTTCAGGTGTACTTTAGTTTTACATTTTTACATCTTTTGTGAGCATAAATCTTGCCCTATGCATGTATCTGGCTTTCTAGCTTTTCTTGTATGTATTCGTAAATTATACATATAAGCACAAGTGCTTTTAAATGTCCTAGTTTCTCTAAGAAGTTCATATTAATAGCTGGACATATTTATGGCAGGACAATTCATGATAGCCAAATTATGGAACTGCCTAGGTGTCCAACAACAGATAAATGGATAAAAAGTATGGGATATATACATAATGAAGTTTTATTCATGGATAAAGAAAAATGAAATTATGGCATTTGCAGTAAAATTGATAGAACTAAAAACCATAATGTTAATCTAAATAGGTACAACTCAGAAGGTTAAGAGTTGTATAATTTCTCTCACATGCATAATCTAGAAAGGAAAAAGGAAAACAAAGTAGGGTGGATCTTCTAAAAGTCAAAGGAAGATCAGTAGAAGAAAGAAATCCAGGAGTGGGAGGCAGGTAGGAAGAGGGGAAATACTGGAGAGTGATATTAGACAAATTACATTGTTATACTATGTGCATGTATTAAAATGTAACAATAAATGCCATCAATATTTATAACTATAATGCACCAACAAAAAATGGGAAAAAATGAAATACACTGTTTTTTTTGAAAAAGAAAATATTTAAAATACATTAAATCTTTGTATGAAGATGCCACAATCAAACCCATTATATCCCAGGCACAGTAGAGCATGCCTGTAATCCCAGAAGCTTGGGAGACAGAGACAGGAGGATCGTGAGTTCAAAGCCAGCCTCAGCAACAGCAAGGTGCTAAGCAACTCAGTGAGATCCTGTCTCTAAATAAAATACAAAATAGGGCTGGGGATGTAGCTCAGTGGTTGAGTGTACCTGAGTTCAATCCTCAGTACAAAAAAACACAATTTTTTAAGAATTAATATGTATTAATATAAAAATAATTTAAAATGTGATATAATAGCATTATTAAAGCACTCAAAATAAACACCAGGAAAATATAAAAAGCAATTGCTCTCAATTCTATTTATATGGTGAATTGCACTTGTATTTGTCAAAGCAACCTTACATCCCTTGGATGAAAACCCCATTTACTTACGGTGTACTATCTTTTTCAGAAATTTTTAAATTATTTTTTATTGATTCTTGACATGTCTGTAAACTTAATTTGGTATAATTTTACAAGCATGGGATAAATGTTAGTCTAGTTAGGACCCCATTCACATGAATGATATTTTTAATACAATTCTTAATAATACTTTTGGAGGTGGACTAAATGAATTTTGCCTTGTGATATATGCATGAAGTTTGGGAGGTTGGTGTGTAATTTTAAGGTCTGTATATGAGGTGTCCTCCAAAATCCCCTGCTAATGCAAGACTATTCAAAAGAAAAGTGATCGAATTATGAGAGCTATATTCTAATCAGTCCATCCAAGTTTGAATGGACTGCCTGGGTAGTAACCATAGAGAATTTGTAAGTGGATTATTTAGGGCATGCCCTAAAATGGTGACTATTCCATGATGTCCCTTTACCCTGCTTCCATTCCATGATGTCCCTTTACCCTGCTTCCTGACCGCATCATGAGCTGAGCCGTTTTCCTATACTGAGCCCTTTCACCATGATGTGCTGCTTCTCCTTTGGCCCAGAGTAATGGATCATCCATCTGTGTATTGAGACCTCTGAAATTATGAACCCCAAATAAACTTTCCCTCCTGTAAGTTGTTCTTGTCAAGTTTGCTCACAGTGATTCAAAAGATGGTTGAAGTATGCACTCTTGTCACTCCTGCTTAACATATTTCTTGACACTCTAGCTATAACAATCAGACAAGAGAATAAAATTAAAGGGATTAAAGGAATAAAAAACAAATTAATTTATTTAAGTTTGCAAATGACATTATCCTTTCTCTAGAAGACTCAAAAAACTTCATCAGAAGATATATAGAGCTGATAAGCAAGTTCAACAAAGTAGCAAGATACAGATCATGGGGCTGGGATGATGGCTCAGTAGTAGAGCACTTACCTAGCATGTGTAAGGCACTGAGTTTCATTCTCAGCACCACATATAAGTAAATAAAATATGCATTTAAAAAAAGATAAAAGATCACATTCATAAATCAATAACTTTCCTATACTCCAATAATGATTTTGCCAAGAAAGAAATTTTAAAAAAGAACCATCACATTAAGAATAACCTCAAAAACAAAAATAAACTATATGGAATAAGTCTAACCAAGAAAGTGAAAGATCTTGGGCTGGGGATGTAGCTCAAGCGGTAGCACGCTCGCCTGGCATACTCATGGCGCAGGGTTCGATCCTCAGCACCACATACAAACAAAGATGTTGTGTCCGCTGAAAACTAAAAATAAATATTAAATTCTCTCTCCCTCTCTCTCTCTCTCTCTCTCTCTCTCTCTCAAAAAAAAAAAAGAAAAAAAAGTGAAAGACCTGTACAAATAAAAAAAAAATAAACTATTAAGGAAAACATTGAAGCAGGTCTTAGAAGATATAAAGAACTCCCATGCTCATGGATAGGCAGAATTTTCAAAATGGCCTTATTACAAAAAGAATTGTACAGATTCAATTCAGTCCCCATCAAACTACAAATAACATTCTTCACAGAGCTAAAACAAAGTTATCACTTGGGAGAATAAAAGTCCATGAGTAGACAATGTAATACTGAGCAAGAAGAGCAAAGCTGGAGGCACAACACCACCTGATTTCATATTGTACTACAGAGATATATTAACAAAAATATATATTAACAAAAATGTATGATGTTAGCATCAAAAAAGTCTTGAAGACCAAGGTAATAGAAAAGAGGGCACAGGGACAAATGCACAAAGATAGGAAGGTGCTAAAGACATATATTGGAGAAAATATAACCCTGTGAACAAATGATGCTGAGTAAACTGGGTATCTGCATATAGAATAATGAATGTACATCCATGTCTCTAATCATGCACAAAAGTCAACTCAGGGTGCATGAAAAGCATCAAAATTAGCACAGAAACTTTGCAACTGCTATAAGAAAGCATAATGTGAATATTCCATCATAGTGATGGATGTACCAACTTCCTTAACAAAACCACTAAAGCTCAAAAAATAAACCAAGAATCAGGAAGTGGTATAGAATAAAATGATAAAGTTTCTGCACAGAATAGGCAAAAATAGTTTGAAGAGAGAGCCTACAAAATGGGAGAAAATTTTTATCAGATACTCTGCTGATGGGTGATTAATATCTAAACATACAAAAAAAAAAACCCTAAAAAAACCACACACACACACACAAAGGAAAAATAATCCAATCAATAAATGGACAAGAAAACTAAACATGCATTTCTCAACAAAAGGAGCTCAAATGGTCATAAAATATATGAAAAATATTTAATATCTCTAGCAATCAGGGAGATGCAAATCACAACTATATTGATATTTAATCTCATGCCAATTGCAAAGGCAATCATTAAGAATACAATAGCAACAAATTCTGGACAAGATGTGGGGGAAAGGATAATCATATATTGTTAGTGGGGCTTCAAATTAGGACAACTACTCTGGAAAGCAGTATGGAAGTTCCTTTAAAATCTAGGAATGGTAGCACCATATGCCCCAGCTATCCCACTATTTCATATTTATCCAAAGGAACTAAAATCAGCACACTGTACTGATGCAGGTACATCAATGTTTACAGCAGCACAATTCACAACATCCACATTATGTAACCAACCCTGGTATTCATCAACACATGAATTGATAATGAAAATATTATATATATATATATATGATATATGTATATGTATGATTTATATATATACATATATATGTATACATACACAATGAAATTTTAGTCAGACATAAATAGAATAAAATTATGTCATTTTATAGTAAATTGATGGAATTGGAGAATATTATGCTAAGTGATGTAAGCCAGACTCAGAAAACAAGATTCAAATATTTTCTCTCATATGCAGAAATGAGAGCAAAATTAGGCAAAAAAAGTTGAGGGGATATCACATAAACATAAAAGGGAGATTAGCAGAGTAGAGAAAGGGGATGGGAGAAGGAAGAGGGATGGGAAATGGAAGGAACTGTAAAATGAAATTGCCCAAGCTCCCAGGTGCTGTGACACTTGCCCATAATCCCAATGGCTCTGGAGGCTAAGGTAGGAGGATCACAAGTTCCAGGATAGCCTCAGCAACTTAGCTAGGTCCTAAGCAATTTAGCAAGACTCAAAAAAAAAAAAATGAGAGATGAAAATAAAAGGGGCTGGTGATGTGGCTCAGGGGTTAAGTGTCCATGGGTTCAATCTCTGATACAAGTAAAGAAAAAAATGACCAAACTATACTTTGAACATATATGAATATAGTATAGTGAATTTGATCTTTATGTGTACCTAAAAAGCATCAATTTAAAAATAATAAATTGATTATTATATTTTTAATAATAAGATTATTTTTTATTATTAAAATAAAATAATAAAAATAGAGGAAGATGAACATGTGGAAGAGGAGAAGGAAAATGGAAATACTGGGGACTGATATGGAGTAAACTATAGTTCATGCATGTACGATTATGTAAAAATAAACTTCATTATTATATGTAATACACAAATAATATTTAAAAAGGAATTGTTAAAAAATAAGTGTGATATTTATTGTTTTTCAATATATTTGGTTTTTTTTTAATTTTAGTGACCTAATATGTAGCTAGAGATTTAAATATTCCAGTGGCATACAGAAAGAAGGTAGATGTTCTAGAATCTAGGAGCAAAATTTCATATGATCCCATTAAATCATTTTTTTTACATTTGACTTACTCATATACTTGCCATACTTGCTATGTTTTTTTGTACATTGTATTTCTTTTTATTTAATTTGTTCCAGTTTTGCTTTAGGAATTTTAATGTTATATTATTTGCCACACACAGGTTCATGAATCTTAGAAATTCTCCATAGATTAAATTTTGAATGAAGTATTTCTCAGTTTTTCAATATACAAATGCCAATTCAACCTTGCCTGACATTGATATTGTAGCTGCACTTATCTGTTGTTATACATGATTTTACTTTCATCTTTCTGAATCAATTTATTTTACAGGACTAATACAATTTGAACTTAAATTTTCCTTGATCAATCACCTCCTCAAAGAATTTTTTGTTAAGAATTAACCTCTGCCATTCAACCATTCAGTATTTTAATCTACTCTACTTTCTTTCATAACAATTCTCACCACTTGAAAAGTACCCCCACACACATACACACACACACACACACACACACACACACAATTATTGATGTATGTTATAGTTAATTTTTCACCTCACCCAGTAGAATGCAAACCTCATGAGGACAAGGACTTTTATATCTTAATTTACTGTTTTATCACCAGTGCTTCATGTACATCTTTTTGGTTTTAAATAATTAATTTATTCATTGATATTGATTAACTCTGGTCTTTTATATAAATCCCTACCTCTCACAATGCACAAAACTCAACTCAAAGTGGATTAAAACGTAGGAATTAAACTAAAGACTCTACATCAAATAGAAGAAAAAATAGGCCCTAATCTTCATCATATGGGATTAGGCCCCAACTTCTTAATAAGACCCTTATAGCACAAAAATTAAAATCAAGAATCAATAAATGGGATAGGCTCAAACTAAACAGTTTCTCCTCAGCAGAAGAAACAATCTATGAGGTGAATAGAGAACTTTACCCCTCACACATCAGATAGAGCACTAATCTCTAGGTATATTAAGAACTCAAAAAGCTAAGCACAAAAAAAACCAAAAACCCAATCAATAAGTGGGCCAACAACCTGAACAGACACTTCTCAGAAGAGGATATACAATCAACCAATAAATATATGAAAAAATGTTCATCATCTCTAGCAATTAGAGAAATGCAAATCAAAAGTACTTCAAGATATCATCTCACTCTAGTCATTACGGCAGCTATTATGAAGACAAACAACAATACGTGTTGGCGAGGATGTGGGAAAAAAAGGTACACTCATACACTGCTGGTGGGACTGAAAATTGGTGCACCCTTTATGGAAAGCAGTATGGAGATTCCTTGGAAATCTGGGAATGGAACCACCATTTGAATTAGCTATCCCTCTCCTTGGTCTATACCCAAAGGACTTAAAAAGAGCATACTACAGGGACACAGCCACATCAATGTTTATAGCAGCACAATTCACAATAGCTAAACTATGGAGCCAAACTAGATGCCCTTTAGTAGATGAATGGATAAAAAATATGGTATATATACACAATGGAATATTAATCAGCAATAAAAGAGAATAAAATCATGGCATTTGCAGGTAAATGGATGGCATTAGAGAAGATAATGCAAAGTAAAGTTAGCCAATCCCCCCCAAAACAAATGCCAAATGTTTTCTCTGATATAAGGAGGCTGATTCATAGTGGGGTAGGGAGGGAGAGCATGGGAGGAATAGACAAACTCTAGATACGGCAGAGGGGTGGGAGGTAAAGGGAGGGGGCAGGGGGTTAGCAAGGATGGTGGACTGTGATAGACATCATTATCCAAAGTACGTGTATGAAGACACGAATTGGTGTCAACATACTTTATATACAACCAGAGGTATGAAAAATTGTGCTGTGTACATGTAATAAGAATTGTAATGCATTCTGCTGTCATTTATTTTTTTTAAATCAATAAAAATTAATGTTAACCACTGTCTTTAAAACTTTTGTCTATTGCCTCCAAATTTTTCTTTCTTCATTTTACTAAGACGTATATATTCTAGTTTATGATAGTGACATAGTGGTCTGAAATCACATTGTTCCAGCTTTGGGATTTTGCATAGGCCTTATTAACCCATAGTCAGAAAGTTAGATATAAATAGGCACTTTCATTATTAATTTGTCCACAAACTCCCTATGCAGTTAATATTATACTTAATCCTCATTTTATTTTCAAATTTGTTAAATCTATACCTATTTTTACATCTAAATAGCTTTGGAAATTAAGAACTTTGGGCTTCTCTTCCTCATCTTTTTTTCCAGCCAGAGATTCCTGGCATGTTTAATTGTTGCTGTGATGGTGGTGGTAGCTGTAGGTATATTGCCCCTGCATAAGCATGGAAGTAGAAAGGTTGAATGCCATACCTATCCCCCTAGAAAACTCACTTGACCTCTTCACTATATTTTTATCTGGATTAGAGTGACACTTCTGCAAATACTGTTCACTTTCTTCCAACCAATACCATACTAAGCCCCATCATTGAACCAGTTTTCAAAAACTGTGTATAAAACATATGTACTACTATAAAATCATTTTTCTCTTGGATTTTGAACACCACTTTTCAGAGTGCCTGGCAAGATATTATGCTTCATTCCTTTTTTTATTTTGCTGATGTATTTGTTGCTCATTTTAAAACTCTTTTTGTTTATGGAATTGTTTTTTTAAGAAATTTATTTTGTGATCTGTCTTTATCCTACCACAATCAGAATTCCTTACAGACTGAATATTTTTAAATATCACTTGATGTACAGAGGATGAATGTTTGATAGATGGATACAAGTATAAATTCATGGATAGAATGAGGATAGAGAATAGATTGGAAGAAACCAAGGATCAGAAAGACCATTTAGGAGAATGTTTGATTCATCCTGCAGAAAAGTAATAATGACATGTATTATAGTAGTGGTAGGGAAGGTAAATACAACTGGGTAAAATTTGCAATATACTTTGGGGTATAACTGACAAGTCTTGGTGACTGGGAGTAGGACTGATTAAGAAGGGTCAAAAATAAAGCTAACTTCCAGGTTTGGGGGCATGAATAAATGAAGTTCCTTATGCAGAGATAAGAGATACAGGGAGGAGAGGCAGAATTGGATACACTACAATAACAAGTAAAAGTTTGATATGTCTAGAAAATTTCCAAGTGAAACTCAGAATTTAACATCACACATGTAAGATAATTAGAGAGTCACAGAAGAGATGGATGATATTTAAAGTAACACCCGTTAGTGAAACACATCGAATATTTTGTGTGTAAACCTATAATTAATAAATGAGAGGTTAGGTAATAGATTTATTTCTTCCTCTCCAGCATGACTCTCCAGTTTTGTGAAATATTCCGGTGGTATCTGAATAAGCCAGAGGGGTGTGGCCATGACTGGGAGTCATTGTTCTCCCCCTTGCCAGAGTATACCGGAAGGGTGTGGCTGTGACTGAGAGATATGGCTTTCCCACCGCTGATGCAACATTAAGATTGTGACGTAGCACTGTGTTACCAGGTTACTGGTCAAAAACTGAAGACGGCTTTCACCCTCAGATGAGAGCAGCCTCTGCCAGAGCCAGATGTTGCTGGTAAGACCCGAAGACAGACAGATCCCAAAGTGGATCTAAGAAACTGTGCGGATAAAGACGGTAAGGTAGCATTGCCTCACAACATTTTTAAGAACACGTATCTGAAATGTCGTTCAACAAAGAGAAAGATGAAGAGCATTCACATAAATTGGCAGTGTCCAGAAAAGTTCAAGATGAGTTAATTTATGTAATCCACACTTCTTTAAATAATGTAGCAACACAAATAAACAATCTCAACAAATATGCTGAAGACCTACTTGGCGGAATATCCAATGAGGTTGAAGATATCTCTTGCAGACTTAATTCTTTACAAGAACGCGTAATCCAGTTAACTGATGTTATTAACAACAAAGATGCAAAGAAAGACTTGTGCTTCCAAGCTATAAAGTCAGAGAAGGATTCTCAAAGTACAACCAGTGAAACAAAGCAGGTATGCTCCTCTGACCCATTACCTTTTAAAACATATGAAACACATGATGCTTCTGTGCAGACTTTACCAATCAACTTACCTACTTGTTTCCCAGATGATGGAGAAAGTTTAAAGATTTTTTGTGATGCTTCATATTACTTTGAAACATGTACTACAGAAAAACTTACACCTCAGAATAAAGAAGAAAAGCAGGAAAAACCCAAACACAGAAGGAATAACATAGATTATCCCAATGAAACAGAAAGTAGGCCTCAAATTCAACTGGTGGATAATTATGTTCCAGTGAACCACATGCAAGATGCTTGTAGAGAGTTCTCTCATTCATGTGTCAATCAACCAGATGCACGTTCCCCACCTTCCGCGTTTCCGTTTACTGAAATCAGCAAGCTTTTAACAAGAGCTGTAGGCAAAGTGTTATGCAGCCCTCTAAATATTCCAAGGAATGGAGCTGGAGACCTGAAAAATTCACTTACATATGTCAATTATGGAACTGGAATGGGAGAAGTAGTACAACCCCAACCTCGAATTCGTCTTAAAACAGAGGTGTTTGTGAGTCCCACAGCACCAACTTCACCACCTCCATTACCACCTGATTGGTTAGCTCTACTAAGAGCTTCAAAGATGACAACTCCTCCTCCAATTGTACAATCTCAAACAGAGCTTCCACCACCAATTTTGAGACCTGCAGAAGAAATGCCTCTTCCTGATTGCCTTAAGAGTACTCCTGAGGTAGGTCTTCCAATTCCTCCACCTAAAGTGGACTTATCTCCTCCAGTCTCTAAACCTCTTCAGTATTATGAAATGATACCACATGATCTGTTTCCAAAAGACAAAGAAAAGACACCATCTCCACCTATGTCTCCTTGTCCAGTAATCTCACATAGAATTGAAAGAAAAACTACAGTTACAGATCTAGTTGACTGTGCTTCAGTTATGCAGTCACCAACATCTTCAGCTTTTCCATCTGCAAGGTCTTCCTTTGCAAAATCAACAAGGCCTTCAACTGAAAAATCACCAAAATGTTCAGTTCTATAAAAACCAAGATCTTCACTTCCACCACCAACAAGATATGTGATTACACCAGTATCAAAATCATCAGCTGCATCATTACCTAGATGTTCAGTTCCACAGACTTCACAAAGTTCAGCCTCACTATCATGTTCTAATCCCAAAGCTCCAAGATCTTCAGTTCCATTAACAAGATATTCATTTTCACAACCAACAAGAAGCTCAGTTGCCCCATTGCAAAGACATTTAGATTTACAATCAAAAAGATCTTCAGCTGCTACATCAGGATGGTCTCCAGCTGCACGATCAACAGGACAACCACAACAATCTTCAAGTTTAAAGTCAACAAGATCTTTTAACCTACAGTCATTGTTTTCTTTTGCACAATCACCATCTTCTTGCATTTCAAGCCCTCAAGCTCTAACAGTGCCTCAGTTTTCATCAGCTTCAGTTAATCCTGGTACAAAACCATCTCCATCAACAACACCAATATTCAGTAAAGCAAGAAATGCCCTGATGGAAGCTATAAGAAAAGGTGTTGTTCTACGCAAAACTGAAGATCACTGTATACTGAAAGCCAAAATAGATATTTCTAAAAATGAAGAAACTTCTATCCTGATCCATCGTAAAGCTCTAGGATATAATTCTGATAAATTCGAGAATAAGGCTGATTGGATTGAGGGAAATGAGCAAAACAAATAAATCCAAGTTAGTTAAAAATAACATTCTACTTTTTTATTCTTTGTTAAGTCTTTACTAATGATTTCTACTTTTTTCTTACAATAAGCCATTACCTCCTTATCTTTCAAGAAAAATGTTGTCATATATTCTTTATTAAATATTTTACTACTATTCAACTGAAGCAAAATTTCTAAATAGTAAGCAGAACTTGTAAAGATGATTTTAAAAGGCAACTAACTTTTAAATTCCAAGAGTATTCAGTCACTGTATTCAACTTCAAGTAGCATTTAATACAAGCATTCAAAATGTCCTCATCAATTATATAGAATACTCAAATAATATATAGCTCTAGCTATACCTCAATGGATAAGGAATAATTAGATTTTAGCTTTTATAAATTAATCATATTTGACAAAATCGGTATATATTATTCAAGTACAACATGATGCCATGAAATATATACATATTCTGAAATGAATAAATTGATGTAGCTCCATACATATTACATAATCTACTTATAATTTTAGTGGTATATGCACTTAAAATTAATTTTTAAGAATACAATATATTATTATTAAATACAGTGACCATATTATACAATATATCAGTTAAGGTTTTCCTTCTTATTTTATAAAATTTGTGTATCCTTTGATTTAACAACTTATACTTACAACCCCATAACCATAATTATCCTCTACAATTCTGTGAGATTGAATTTTATATTTCCCATACAAGTGAGATCACATAGTATGTCTTTCAGTGCCTGACTTATTCCATTTAACATAAGATCTTAAAGGGTTATCTATATTGTTAAAAATAATAAGGTTTCCTTCTTTGTTAAAGCTAAATATTGTTCTCCTGTGTATATATAACACTTTTCTTTATTCATTAATTCATTGATGAGAAGAACTCTCCCATCTCTTCCAGAAAAAACCCTACCTGACTACAATTATCACCTAGTTAATCCATTCAAGTGGATTAACACACTGGTTTGGTTAGCCTCTCATAACCCAATCATTTCACTTCAAAACTTTTTCTGCATTATCACACATGAGCTTTCGGGGATTCATCATATCAAAACCATAACACCTTCTATCCCAATTTTGTGGCTGCCATGTGTAATGACTTTCATTCTTTTTGTTTATGCAAATACAAACAAATATAAATATGTATTTTATTTTCATGATTTACCTTTAGCAAATGTGGCATATGTGAGAGATATCTTTGGTTGGTTTATTCATTACTTTTTTACATCATACATTCTGAACATCTATTCATATTAGTACCTAGAAAGATTTCTCATATTTTATAATTGCACAGTATCTCATTGTGTATATACTTATATAAAAATGTAAACAGTTCTCCATAGATGTCTTTCTGTTATTTTCAGTCTTTTGTTATCACAATATAATGTAAAAATTTACTTTTTCGGAAGTTAAATATGAAAAAAAGGTGAAGCCATAACAAGAAAGGTTTCAACTGAACTAACGAAAATGAAATATTTTTTTCATTTCAAAAATCATAGGCAAAATTTAAAGCTTGGATATAAAAAGGACCCTGCAAAAAAATGACTGCCCAAATTGTATTATTTAATATATAATGAGATTAAGAAATCAGGATAGAATACCATAGAAATGTAAGAAAAAGAACCTTCATAATCATTTAAAATATTCCGCAATTATAAAACAATGAAAACAAATAGAAAATATAATAAAAAAATTTAAAATTACATAGTTTACAGACATTGAAATCCATGAATCTATAGTTTCAGATCAAATAAATGGAAAATATTTTAAAACATCATAAGCCTTGAATTTAAAGAAAAAAGTAGATTATGGTATAAATATACTGGTGGGAAAAATAAATACAGATGATATATAAATGCTCAGTTTTTTATTTCTTTATACAACCTTAAAAAGCACAAAAGCAATAGACACAAAATTCGTGCTTCAAGTTGCTGAAAGATGAGGAGGAAAAAAGGACCAGTACTAATAATAAAAAAAAAAAAGTGCTAACATATAGCAAATGCAAAGTAGTGTTTTCCAAACACAATATAGTATGAAATAAATATTTTTAAAAGTAGAAAAAAATAATTTTAATTACTCTAAGAAAAAGAGTATCTTCTAAGTTGTCTTTGAATCAACATAAAATTTGGGTATCCTCCAATTGGACCAAAATATTCTCCTAATTCAATGTAACTGATACCAAGTAGAATATTTATGAAAATAATTTCCTTGAAAGACCAAATAACCCAAGTCTTTGTCTATTCTTACATGTAGCTGGTAAATAAATAATACAAATGCCTCAGTCTGGCTGGGCACGATTCAGGAGCCACTTGTCAAAAGAAACGAACTTTATTTTTAGAACCACACACGCCAAACAAAATAGCTCCTCAGGAAAAACCCTCAGAGCCCAACTGCCACCACCGGCTTCCCACAAGCCTCTCAACCTCCCACAATCCTCCTGCTCTTGAGGCCGATTGGCTGGGTTCCGTGGGCAGAGCCAAAAAAGTCCCCCAATGAGCAGCTCCATGGTCTGAAAGGGCAGGGAAACAGCCCAATGAGCATCACCGCAGAGGAGCCAATCAGCTAGATGTTGCTGGGGCCGCTGTGAGCCAATCATCAGCCGGTAGCTGGAAGTTTGCTGGGGCCCCTTCGGCTGTGGCTCTCAACATACAAACCTACATTTTCTTAATTTTCTTAGGGTAGAATTTTAATGATTTATAGATAAACAGGAAGGGTACCCGAATAAAATCTCCATATGCTATTTTGAGGGACATAGCAGTTCTGGTGTGTCTATGGTAACAGCAACATTAGTAAGAACAACAACTTTCATTTCTTTAGTCGTTACTACATTTGAGAAATCATGGCAAAATGCTTGGTAGATATTTTCTCACTTATCTTCACAAGAACATTATGCAACTGACACCTTTGTTATGTGACTTATCAAAAAAGGAAACTATATTAGTTTCAAATATATTAATTGACTTGCCCAAGGTTATATATTCAGTAACTTGAAGAGTTGGGATTTGAAACCAGGTCATTAAAATCCAGAGCCCACATGCTTAATTAATACATACGGTATACCAAGTAAGGAAAATACAGAGGAAGGAAGGAAAGAAACATTAGAAAGTAAAAGGATTGTTATGCACTCCAAGACATAAAAGAATTTTAGAAGTTGCATTCATTTCAGTCTAAAAATCAGTACCTAATTTTATAAAATGAGAACCAAAAAACACATTATTGTGTCTTAAGTAGAAGTTAGTATATAAGTTAACAACAAAAATAAAAATTATTCTTAAATTGCCATAAAACATATGTAAACTTATTTTAATATTCAGGTAACTATAGTCACTCTTATAGAAAATCATCTATCAAACCAGAATGCAAGAGAAAAGCAAAAATAAAAGGAAATTCTTTATGTGAACTGTTGGTTATGGAAACCATTCTGTCTCTTATAGCTATTTAATATCTAGGAACACATTCCTGTATGCCTACAATCAACATAATAGGAGGATATATTTGCAAAATTGTGTATTCTGGATATTAACCTTTATAAGACATAGGATTTTGCAAATATATCCTCCTATAATTACCTTATTAGGGTTAATATCCAGATTACATAAATAACTCCTACAACAACAAAAATACAATTTTAATTATGAAATAGGCAATAGATTTGAATAGATATTTCTTCAAAGAAGAAGACAAAAATAGCACATAAAGTGTGCTTAATATCATTAGTCATTCAGTAATTTCAAAGCACACCACAATAAGATACTATTTCACAGCTACTATGACTGCTATTATTAAAAATAAGACATAGTCTTATTTTGGCAAAAGTGTGCAGAAAATGGAACAGTTACACATATCTGGAGGCAGTATGGCTTTTAAAGCCACTATGAAAAAATTACTGATGGTTACCCCAAAAGTTAACAATACAATTTCCTTAATATATATATAT
>NW_026000305.1:6261676-6292052 GCF_001458135.2 Marmota marmota marmota | reverse complement strand
TATATATATATATATTTAACTTTGAGATATAAATTCAGAAACAAAAATAGGTACTCAGGTATTGAAACACCAATGTTCATAGTCCTATTATCCACAATAATCAACATATGCAAGCAATCCAAATATTGATCAATAAATGAATTCATAAACAAATGTGTTATTTACATAGAATGAAATATTATTTTTTTAAAAAAAATGAAGTTCTGATCCAAGCTACAACATAGAAGAACCTTGTAATTAATTAATTGCAATAAGTAAAATAACATATATAAAAAGAGACAAATATTATACACACCCACACACAAATCAAATAATTTACAGAGATACAACCAAATTGGAAACAAACAGAAGTGAGGGAAAGAAGTGAGGTGAATTATTGCTTAATGGGTACCGAGTTTCTGATGAACATGATTAGATAGTTGCTTTAGTCATTTTTTTGCTGCTATGACTAAAATGCCTGACAAGAACTACATAGAGGAGTAAAAGTTTATTTAAAGCTCACAATTCCAGAGGTCTCATTGGTCTCATTGGGCCCATTGCTCTGGGCCCAAGGTGAAGCAGAACACCATAATGGAAGAGCATGAAAGAAGAAAGTAGTTCAGAACATGGCCAGCAGGGAGCAGAAAAAGAGACATGGCAGACCAGGGACAAAATACATACCCTGCACAGTTCTTGTCAAGTCTTTGGGTCAAAAAATCTGAATCCAATGTCCAATAGAGTCCTCCTTCTCTTCTGAAACCTCATGAGCCCAGTTTTTACTGTCCATAGTCATATCAGCATTCTGGTCTTCTGAACTCCCACCAGAATTTTCCTGTTCTGCTTACATTCTAAAGTATTTCCAGCTTGCATCTCCAATCATCTCAAAATTCTTCACACAAATTCCAAAAATGCCCTAATAGCTTCTAAATAAAATGGTCAAGTTAGTCACAGCAACATGTTTCTCACTTCTCAGTACCAATTTCAGTCTTAGTAATATTTTTCAGTCCTTTGACCCAAAGAACTGACAAGAACTGTGCAGGGAGTTAAAGTTTATTTAGCGCTCACAGTTTCAGAGGTCTCAGTCTGTAGATGGCCAATGCCATAGCTCTGGATCACGGAGGAGGCAGGACTTCATGGTGGAAGGGCATAGAAGAGGAAAGCAGTTCAGAACATGGCCACCAGGAAGTAGAAAGAAGGGAGGGGGAGGGAGAGAGAGACTGATGACCAGGGACAAAATATATATTCCAAAGCCATGACACACACTGACCAGTCTCCTGTAGCCATGCCCTACTTGCCTATAGTTACCACCTAGTTAATTTATTTAAGTGGATTAATGCACTGATTGGGTTGAGGCTTTCATAGTCCAATGAGTGTGCCTCTGAAATTTCTTGCACTATCTCACACATAAGTTTTGGAGGAACACCTAACATCTTAACCATAACATAAGTAGGTATCAGATGGTTTTATAATATGATGCATGCACTTAATATTATTGAATTACACTTTTTAAAGTGGTGAAAATGTTAAATTTAGGATATATAGATATAGATATATTTCCAATATGAAAATGTAAAAGATGATATGCTGTAGAACAAAAAATAAAAAGTAAAATTGAAAGCACAGATTCTCTATTACTTTACTTGTTTGTGTCCTGTTTGATTTATCATATTCTGACAGAGAGATATCCCTACCAGGCATGCTTGGTTACACCTGAAGTCTCCCTGTTCATTGTGCTAATAGCCACCTTCTTGCTGCAGAGGCAGGAAATAGCCTTGTATGGGGTTGGTAAGTTGGAAGAGGATATGAGGGCATCTTGATCCTGGCTTGCCCACACAACCAACCTGGCATCAACTGGATTCTCAGGGCCAACTCAGGAGGCTTTGTCTGAGACCCACACCAGCCTGGTTGCCAACTTCCTCCCCAATCCAGCATTCACTAGTCACCTAGTCCTACTTGTTTAGCAATCAACAGGGCACTCTTGCTCCCCAATCCCCAATATCCCAGCCCCCCTCTAGCCACCAATCTGGCCCAGTGCTTGCAGGTACATGGATGGCCCATAGCTCTAAATACTGGGTCCTAATGTGCCCTATACAGAACAGCTCTTCACAATAGGCACACAGGTCCCAGCACTCAGCCCTCAGGACCTCCAGAAAGAGAGGTTCCTGATTGAGAAGTCAAAAGGATGGGGGCAAGAGAGATATAGTTTAGAGACTAAATTACAGACAAGAAATTGTGGAGTCCACAGGCCATATAAGGGGCTAAGAACAGGCTCCCACATCACATGAGTGGACCCCAAAGGAGATTACTGGGGTGCAGTCTTCTAACAAGGACAGGCAATTGCTATACCACTCCTCCAGGCATTCCACCTCAAAGGCTAACCTTCTTACCCTAGTAACATTAACCATCCTGAGTGTGGAAATACCAGAAAACTCTAGGCAACCCCACCTATTGGATGGGAAGAGAAGCAGGGAAGACAATGAACTCCAATAGAAACAATCCTACAATTTTTCTTTGATATTTTTTTCTTCTCTTTTTCCACCCTCACATCTTCAACATTTCTGAAAGCAAGTACTTTTCATGTATCAGGCTACTGAGGACTGGTGATATCTGAAGAGTATATTACAGTTTTGTTGTATATTTTATTTTTACTGTTTTCATTTTCTTTTTAATTTTTTTACTCTCTATCTTTATATCCCTCCCTCTTATTTCACTTTTCAGAGTCTCTGTCTTTTCTCCTGCTAACAGTCAACTTCTTTTGATTCCTATTTCACGTTTCTTATGATCTAATACCTCTACATTCTTACCTCCTACCTCCTTAACATCTCATCCTACACCCCTGGCTTCCTCTTTGGCTACCATTAGAAACTATAGACCGTTTTGCAATCCAACTGTTTATATTGAAGATAATAATTGAACACGTCATTTGTGCTTATTGTGATAAAACTGTAAATGTGTTAATAAGAGCTATTTGGTTTAAAGTTGCATATTGTTTGCATTGGGTGCTGTTAATATTGATGTCCCCCTTAAATTACAGGTATTAGAAATCTGCAGGGACATTATCAATCTATAGGGTAAAAAGTGTAATACCTCAGCTATGGACTGATAGAGAGGAAGACACACCAACAACATGAAAATATCAGGGGAAGAAAGTGCCCCAAACAAACCAAGATGCTGCAAAAATAGAATCCATTGTCAGCACATTAGAAGAAATATCAGATAAGGAGTTCAGAATGTTTATGATTAAAATGATCTGTGAAGTAAAGGATTACATAAGAGAGCAAACACAGGCAAAAATGAGATAAGAGAGCAAATTCGGGAAAAAAAGATGACTTTAATAAAGAGATAGAGATACTGAAAACAAACAAACAAACAGAAATTCTTGAAATGAAGGAAAGAATAAAACAAATTTAAAACTCAATATAGGAGGCTGGGGTTGTGGCTCACTTGTAGAATGCTTGCCTAGCATGTGTGAGGCCCTGGGATTGATCCTCAACATCACATAAAGATAAAAAATATAACATAATGATAGTGTGTCTATCTACAACTCAAAAAATTAAATTGTTTAAAGAATAAACTCAATAGAAAGCATAACCAACAGATTAGATCACTTGAAAGACAGAACCTCAGACAAGGAAGACAAAATATAAAATCTGGAAAATAAAGTTGACAACACAGTGAAGATAATAAGAAATCATGAACAGAACATCCAAGAATTATGGGACAACATGAAAGACCAATTTAAGAATTATCAGTATAGAGAAAGGCACAGAGCTACAAACCAAAGGAATGAACAATCTTTTCAATGAAATAATATCAGAAAATTTCCCAAAGCTGAGGAATGAAAGGGAAAATCAAATACAAGAGGCTTACAGGATACCAAAGGTACAAAATTACAACAGATCCACACAATGACACATTATAATGAAAATACCTAGCATAAAGAATAAGGAAAGAATTTTTTTCACATTTTTTATTAGCTACACATGACATTACAATGATCTTGGCAATTCATACATTTGAATCAGTTGGGGTATAATTTCTCATTTTTCTGAGTGTACAGGTTGCAGAATCACACTGGTCATACAGACACCTATATACATACAGCAATCATAATGTCTATTCTATTCTGCTGCCCTTCCTATCCCCCCTTGCCCTCCCCTCCCTTCCATAACTTCTCTATCCAATCTAATGTGACACACTTTTTTTTTCTTTTTCTCCTCACAAGGAATTTTAAAGGATGAAAGAGAAAAGTATCAGATTAAACCAAGCATACTTCTCAACCCAGACCCTCAAAGCTAGGAGATCCTGGAAGAACATATACCAAGCCCTGAAAGAGAATGGATGCCAACCAACAATCATATCCAGCAAAATTATGCTTCAGATTTGATGATGAAATAAAAATATTCTATGATAAATAAGAGTTAAAAGAGTTTAAAACTAGAAAGCCTGCACTACAGAAAATCCCCATCAAAAGATTACATGAGGAGAAAATGAAAAACAAAAAAAAATCAGCAAAGGGAGGAACTACACAAAAGGAAAATCCAATCAAAGGAGAAACCAAGTCTAGCTCAAAACCAAATATAAACCAAAATGACCAAGAATACAAATCATGTCTCAATAATAACCCTGAAATTTTATGACCAAAACTCATCAATCAAAAGACATAGACTGGCAAACTAGATTTTTTAAAGGACAGAACAAAATACTGCCTTCAAGAGACTTATCATATAGTAAAATACATCCACAGACTGAAGGTGAAAGGTTGGGGAAAAAAACATACCACTCACATGGACTACATAAACAAGCAGGGGTTTCCATCTTCATATCAGATAAACTGGACTTCAAGACAACGATAGTCTTGAGGCATAAAGAAGGATATTTCATACTGCTTAAGGGTACAATACATCAACAAGACATTTTTATAATATATATTTTTTCATAATATGATCTTTCATAATGTAATTTAATCATAAATATATGTGTCACGAAAAATGGAACATCAACATACATCAAATGAAATCCTCTTAATTTCAAAAATTAAATAGGGCACAACAAAATAATACTGGGTGACTTTAACACACCTCTCTCACCACTGGATAGATGTTCCAAACAAAAATGAACAAAGAAACTACAGAACTCAATAATACAAACAATAACTTAGACTTAACAGACATATATAGAATATTTCATCCATCAACAATAAAATACACTTTCTTTTCAGCAGCACATGATTTCTTCTCTAAAATAGACTATACATTATGCCACAAAGCAACTCTTAACAAACACCAAAAACGTAGATCATAATGGAATTAAATTAGAAATCAATGATATAATAAAAAAATAGAAGCTACTCTTGGAGACTAAGTAATGTGCTATTGAATGAACAATGGATAGTAGAAGACATCAGGTAGAAAAAAAATTCTTAGAAGTAAATGAGAATACTGATACAACATATCAAAATCTCTGGGACACTATGAAGGGAATGCTAAGAGAAAAGTTCATTGCATTGAGCTCATTCATTAAAAGAATAAAAAGTCGGGTTGGGATTGTGGCTCAGCAGTAGAGCGCTCGCCTAGCACAGGCGGGACCAGGGTTCAATCCTCAGCACCACATAAAAATAAAGTCTTTGTGTTGTGTTCATCTACACCTAAAAAATAAATATTAAAAAAAAGAATAAAAAGTCAACAAATAAATAACCTAACATTACATCTCAAAGCCCTAAAAAGAAAGAACAAATCAACACCAAATGCAGTATAAGACAGGAAATAATTAAAATCAGAGCTGAAATCAATAAAATTGAAACATAAAAAAGGATTTGAAAAAACTGACAAAACAAAAAGTTGGTTCTTAGAAAAAAATAAATAAAATTGATAAACCTTTAGCCATGCTAATGAAGAGAAGAAGAGAAAAAAACTCAAATTACTAAAATCCATGATGAAAAAGGAAATATCCCAATGGACACTATTTAAATACAGAAAATAATCAGAAACTATTTTGAAATTTTATACTCTAATAAAATAGAAAGTCTTAAAGACATCGACAAATTTCCAGAAACATGATCAGCACAAACTGAATCAGGAGGACATACACAATTTAAACAGATCAACTTCAAGCAGTTAAATAGAAGATGCCATAAAAAATCTACCAAGAAAGAAAAGCCCAGGACCAAACATATTCTCAGCCAGTTCTATAAGACCTTCAAAAGAGAGCTAATACCAATACTCCTCAGATTATTCCATGAAATAGAAAAGGAGTGAATCCTTCCCAACTCATTATCTGAGGCTAGTATCACTTGATACCTAAACCAGACAAAGACACATCAAGAAAAAACTTCAGGTCAATATATCTGATGAACCTGGATGTAAATAATATTAATACAATACTGGCAAATTGCATACAAAACACCTTAAAAAGATAGTGCACCATGATCAAGTGGCATACATCCCAGGGGTGCATGGTTGGTTCCACATACAGAAATCAATAAACAAGATTTATCACATCAATAGATTTAAAGATAAAAAAGCATGTGATCATCTCAACATTTTCAAAAAAAGCGTTTGACAAAATCCCTTTATGTTCAAAACACTATAAAAACTAGGGATAATAGGAACATACCTTAACATGTAAAAGCTATTCATGCTTAGCCGAAAGCCAACATCATACTAAATGGAGAAAACCTGAAAGCATTCACTCTAAAAACTGGAACAAGACAGGGATGCCCTCTTTCACCACTTCAACTCAACATAGTTCTTGAAACTCTAGCCAGAGCAATTAAACATATGAAAGAAATTAAAGAATACAAATAGGAAAAGAAGAACTCAAATTGTCACTACTTGCCCATGACATGTTTCTGTACTTAGAGGATCCAAAAAATTCCACCAGAAAATTTCTAGAATTAATAAATGATTTCAACAAAGTAGTAGGATATAAAATCAACACCCATGAATCAAATGCATTTCTGTACATCAGTGATGAGATGAATCCTCTGAGATAAATTACCCATTCACATTAGCCTCAAAAACAAAACAAAACAAAACAAAATACTTGGTAATCAATTTAACTAAAGAGGTGAAAGACCACTACAATGAAAACTACACAACACTAAAGAAAAAAAAATGAAGAAGACCTTAGAAGATATAAAGATATCCCATGCTCTTGGGTAGGCAGAAGTAAAATTTTCAAAATGGCATATTACCAAAAGTTTTATGCAGTTTTAACACAATTCCAATTAAAATCCCCAAAACATTCCTCATAAAAATAGAAAAAGAAATCATGAAATTCATTTGGAAAAATTAGAGACCCAGAATAGCCAAAGCAATCCTTAGCAAGAAAAGTGAAGCAGGCAGCATCGCAATACCAGACCTTAAACTATACTACAGAGCTATAGTAACAAAAATGGCATGGTATTGGCACCAAAATAGACTTGTAGACCAATGGTCTATACCATAGAGAACACAGAGACAAACCCACATAACTACAGTTATCTTATATTAGACAAAGGTGCCAAAAAATACATTGGAGAAAAGATAGCCTCTTCAACAAATGATGCTGGGAAAACTGGAAATCCATATGCAGGAAAATGAAATTTAATCCCTATCTCTCACCATGCACAAAACTCAACTCAAAGTGGGTCAAAGGCCTCAGAATTAGACCAGAGACCCTGCACTTAATACAAGAAAGAGTAGACCCAAATTTTCATGTCAGCTTAGGACCTGACTTCCTTAACAAGACTCCTAAAGTATAAGAAATAAAATCAAGAATCAATAAATGGGATGAATTCAAACTAAAAAGTTTCTTCTTGGCAAAGGAAACAATGTGATGAGAGTGCCTATAGAATGGGAGAAAATATTTGCCTCCTGAACCTCACATAACACATTAATTTCCAGGACATACAAAGAACTCAAAAAACTTAACAATTAGAATCATCATCATCATCATCATCATCATCATCATCATCATCCAATTAATAAATGGCCAAAGGAACTCAACAGATACTTCTTAAAAAATAAATACAAGTGGTCAACAAATATGACAAAATATTCAACGTATCTAGCAATTGATGAAATGCAAACTAAAGATATACTGAGATTTTACCTCACATGAAACAAAATGTCAATTATCAAGAAAACAATTAACATTAAATGTTGGCAAGGATGTGGTGAACAGTGTTCATTCATATGTTGGTGGTGGGTCTACAAATTAGTGTATTCACTTGGAGAGCAATATTGAGATTCCTCAAAAATCTAGAAATGTAACCACCATTTAATCCAGTTTTCCCTTTCCTCAGTATATACCAAAAGGACTTAACATTGGCATGACACATGCCTGTAATCCCAGCCACTTGGGAGGCTGAGACAGGAGGATTGCAAGTTCCAAGTCAGCCTTAACAACTTATTGAGGCCTTAAACAACTCAGTGAGATCATTTCTCTATAAAATATAAAAAAAGAGCTGGGGATGTAGCTTAGTATTTGAGGGCCCCTAGGTTCAATCTCCACTACCCAAAACAAATCAGCATATTATAGTGACACAGCCACATCAATGTTTATAGCAGCAAAATTTACAATAGCTGAGCTAGGTAGCCAACCTAGTTGCCTTCAACAGATAAATGGATTAAGAAAATGTGGTATGTATTCACATTGGAATATTACTCGGGCATAAAGAATGGTATTACAGCATTTTATGGTAAATGGAACTGGAGACTACCATGCTAAGTGAAATAAGAAAACACAAAAACCAAAGGTCAAGTGTTATCTCTGATATGTGAACGCTAACACACAAAAAGGGTGGAAGGGAAGAATAGAAGTTGATATCAGCCCAGAAAATGATATCAAACATTTCCACAATGTCTTGGTACATGATGGCCTAGGTTTTTCCTAGCAGAATGTAAGTAAAAAGGCACTGAAAAGATTTTGCTGAGAGGAATTCAATTCAGACAAATTAAGGAGAGTGCAACTTGCTTTTCCTTTGAGTGTAGATGTTCACATGATCAGTAGAAGTGGGTTGGGCAACTTAAGAGGCAAGTGGCAATACACTCATGGACTTAGCCTGGTAAGTCTATATTTGTGGGAAACAGAATGTGTGGAGGCTTGGCTCCTCTATCCCACAAGTAGTATTATTTGGAGGCTCCTAAAATCCAGGTTAACAAGAGAGATTTGCATATGGTTGGCCTTGCAGTGTATTGATCTAATCTTTCCAGAGTAGATACCATCCAGAAAAGCCAATACATCCTGATTAAACATAAGCCCCAGCCATATAAATACCTCTCACAGAATTCTGCAGCAGCCCCATCCTGGAAGTGTATCAATATGGTCTTTGAACAAAAACCTTTAGAACATTGTACTTCCCATTCCATCCTATCTTATACTTGTAAGAAGAAAAACTGAGAGCTATTTCAATCAGTGTCTGTTTTAAGTCACTGAAGCTGGCATCTTGGTGATCAATACAAAATGAAGAAGTGTAACAACCCCAATCATTGCTTCCTTTCTCTCTCAGCACATAGAGAAAGAAGAAATGAAAAAAAAAGGAAGTTGGTCATAGGCAGGGGCCATGCATTCTGACTGAACGTTTTCACAACTTCAGTGAACACAATTTTGTTAAAATTTTATTGAGAATATGTTTTTGTGTGTGTTTTTGTGAGTCTTCATGTTGTGCTGATTGATATATTTGTGTTTTTTCTCATTTTTAGCCTTTTGAATAATTATTTTTCCATGCCTTATCCTTAGAGGTTTAGATATTTTGGTTTGTTTATTTTATTTTTTGTTTATTTTTGTTTGTTTCTCTTTCTCTCATTTCTTCTCCCATAATTAACCAGAATCTCTTTCTCTCTCTCTCCTCCCTCTCTCTCTCTCTCTCTCCTCCCTCTCTCTCTCTCTCCCTCCCTGACATTTTTCCACATTTTTCTTTTTTATCATAACTTGCTACATCTCTTCTGCATTATATCTGTTCCCAGTTTCAACTTTTCAAAATTTCTTCTACCTTTCTATAACATTTTACTTTCTCATAACAAACTGTATTTTTCCATCTACTAGAAATATTTGGTTCATATAATTCCTGCCCCTATCATTCATGTTTTTGAAGATATTACTGATATGGATTATATAGTCTACACCTACAGTTTATTTTTTTATTTATTTTTAGTTGTTCTACAGTTTATTTTAATGTCAGATAAAATTTATGGTTAATGATTGCTTGTTGGCAATTTCTGACCCCAGAATTCTCATCTTTGTAGTAATTAATGTTGGAGGTGTCACAGTAGGCAGTGGCTATTTATTGTAATACTATATGTTTTGTTGCTTTAGTTGTTGCTATTATTTGTTACACCCTATTCTGTGAGGTGCTGGGAATCTATAATGACATTAAAGTTCAGAGGGTAGAGAGCTGCTGAAATAAACCCAGACAAAAGATAGAGCACCATGTTCACACACAGATTACCAACACTCAAACTTCAACTATATTTTAACAAAAAGAGGAAAAGAGGCAAAAACAAAACCAAAAAAAACAATGATTAGGCCCACATTTCAAATGACTAGTGGTGGGTTCTCAGGTTCCAATTATTAATATTCAATGCTGCAGCAAAAACAGAGAATTAATATAAAAGCTATGGATACCATACCTATAAGGTTGACTTGTAAAAAAAAAATCCCAAAACATCCTAGGTTGCATAACATAGCAAATGACTATCTTGAATCAAGAGTCTAATTCGAGTAAAATAGGGTATAACATGACTAGTGGGTGTGAGAAGAATAAGGGTTCTAGAAAGGAGCAAGATGACACAAGAAATATGTGGGAGGTAGGGAAGATTCAGAAAGTATAACGAGATTATAACTTCTCTAGGCTTGGGAACATCATCTTTATCCACCTTTAATACCACTTAAAGCTCAAAATAAAATTTAGAAAAGGAGGAATATGCCTTCTTTTTGTCTATTCAAAGCCGTTTTACTAATTACTAAATAGCATATGAAAAAAGTTAAAAACCAGTGGCCTATAATCTATGTTCATATTAAAATTTAGCTTAAATGAAATTGTTTAGATGCCAATATGAACAAATTTCTGTATAGAAATAAATTCAAACCCATAAATTATGGCAAGGTAAACACAGATCTAAATTTGCAATATTACACTTGAGAATGTGAGCCTTTCTACATGGCAAAACTATAGAAATAGGAAGCCAATATCTCAAGGTACATGCACACTTAGCATTTGGCAATTCAATATTACTTTGAACCTATGCTAACTCTGATGATTAGAAATCAAGGGACCTAATCCATGTAAATAAAATAGACATCTTGATTTTGATTTCCTTTTTTTATTAGTTCATTTTGTTTGTCCATAATATTGGGATTTATTTTGACAAAATTTTACAAGCTTGGGATATAATTTGGTTTAATTCAGTCCCAAATACTTCCCCTTTTCTTCCCCTCCTCCATTCGTCTGTTCCCTTTATTTTGTACTGGTGATCTTTCTTCTATTTATTTATAGCATATTTCAATTAGTACATTATGGGTATACATAAAGTTGAACTCCCTGTAGTATATTCATATATTTTACATAGTAATATTTGGCTAAGTTTTTTCTATACTCAGTTTCATGAGTGATCTCAATTTCTCTATTAAATACTGACTTTATCTGCATTCTGAAAAGAATGTACTATTCACCTTTACAATATAATTCCTACTTTTTCCTATACTACTAGTGAATTTAATTCTATTGTTTCACATTTTTTCTCTTTCTTATTAGTTCCTTTTATTTATATGTCATAAGGGTTTGTTTTAACATAATTACAAATACATAGAATACAATTTGCTCTAATTAAGTTCCCTCTACTTTCTCTTGCCCTTTACTCCTTTAACTCTTGTCCCCTTCCCTCTTGTCTACTGATGTTTCTGATATTTATTTTTAAGATTGTGCCTTGTGGATATGCAAGAAGTTGAAATACACTGTGGTATATTGATATATGTACATAGGAATATTAGGTAAATTCATTTTACTATTCTTCCCTTTTCCCATTCTTCTTCCTTCCCCAACCTCCCTCCCTCCCCCTCAATTCCCTTTGTCAACTTTACTTATCTCTATGTAATATCCCCCTTTTTCTTTTTCTCCTTACTTTAGAAAAAAAAAATACTTTCAACTTTTGACATTCTGAGTCTGGTTCATTTCACTTCCCATAATGGTGTCCAGTTCCATCCATTTACTCTCAAATGCCATAGTTTCATTGTTCATTATGGACAATAATCTACTCTGTATATATACCATGTTTTCTTTATCTGTTTATTTGTTGACAGGCACCTAGGTGGGTTCCATAGTTTGGCTTTTCTGAATTGTACTGCTTTAAAATTGATGTTGTTGGATTCCTATGGTATGCTGATTATAGATATTTGGATAAATACTGAGTAGGACAGCTGAGTCATATGGTGGTTTCATTTCTAGCTTTCTTAAGAATTTTCATAACACTTTTCAGAGTGGTTACAGTAATTTTCAGTCCCACCAACAATGTATAAATGTACATATCCCCCACATTCACATCAACATTTATTATTATTTATATTCTTGATAATTGCCATTCTGACTGGCATTAAATGAAAGGACAATATAGCATTAATTTTCATTTCCCTGATAGCTAGAGATGTTGAACATTTTTCACTCTATTTCTTGGCCATTTCTATGCCTTCTTTTGAGAGTGTCTATTTAGTTCTTTTGCCCATCTTAACAATTAGGGTATTTGTTTATCTTGTCTGGTGTTAAGTTTTTTAGTTCTTTATATATTCTGAATATTAATTCTCTATCTGAGGAGCTGGTGGCAAAGATTTTCTCTCATTCTGTAGGTTTAGCCTGTGGCCAACACAGGCTTCATAAATAAAGGTTCAGTACATGAGAAATCCTTAGGGAGTTTTGAATTAAAGAGACAGACTCTAATTACCTTTAAACCAGCTCCAGGATGGCTTCTCCTTGCTCCCGCCTCCAGCCACCTAATGTGATGGTGAGGTTTACTGAAGAGGCTAGCAAGAGAGAGAGAACATGCCACAGAGTGGACTTTAATTGGGAAACAAAAAATTCCAGGGAAAATCCCATCCAATGAAGGTTAAGAGGGGCAGCATCCCAAGGTCAGGGGCGACGATTGGGTCTTCAGGGCAGTGGCCAGACACGCCTCCACACGGACAAGCCCTGGGACTTGAGAAGGATGGGGAAAGCTCTGACACAAGCATGTGTCTAAGTGCCTCTCGCCCAGCCAGGGAGGTAACTCAAATCACGTGCGAGGATGGCCTCCCACATGTAGGGTCTGTCTTTATTATCTTAATCCTTTCCTTTGATGTAAAGTTGTTGTTTTTTTTTTTTAATTTGATGTCATCACACATCTAGATTCCTGGTTTTATTACTTGTACTTTAGAAGTCTTGTTAAGGAACTTGATACCTGTGCCAATATTTTGGAATGTTGCATATAATCTCTTCTAACTTTTGAGGAGTTTCTGATTCAATTCCTAGGACTTTGATCCAATTTGACTGAGTTCTGTGCATGATGAGAGATAAGGATTAAATTTCATTCTTCTACATATGGTTATGTGCTTTTCCCTGAACCACTTGTTTGAAAGGCCATCTTTCCCAATGTATGCTTTTTGACAACTTAGTCATGTATCAGATGATTGTATCTATATGGGTTTGTATCTGTGTTTTCTATTCTATTCAAATGGTATTCATATATATTTTTTTTCTGGTGCCAGTACCATGCTGTTTTTGTTACTATAGCTCTGTATTATACTTTGAGGTCTGATACTATAAGACCTCTGCCATTGCTTTTCTTCCTCAGAATTCCTTTGGCTATTATGGGTCTCTTTTGTTTCCAAATGAATTTTAAAATGTTTTTTCTTTTATAATTCTGTAAATAATATTATTGGTATTTTGATGGAGTTTGTATTGAATGTATATAATGCTTTTGGTAGTTTGGACATTTTATCATAATTCTATCTATTGAAGAACATGATAAGTCTTTCATACTCAAAGGTCTTCAATTTCTTTCTTTAGCTTTCTGTAATTTTCATTTTGGAGATCTTTTACATTCTTGATCAGATCAATTTGAAGGTATTTTGTTTATTTTTACAGGTCATTTTGAATGGGATAATTCTCCTGTTGTCTTTCTTAGCAGATTCATTATTGGAGTACAGGAAAATGATTTATGCATATTGATCTTGTATCCTGTTGCTTCACCAAATTTATCAATTCTAGATTTTTTTGGTAGAGTTTTTGGGGTCTTCTAAATATAAGATTATGTCATCAGCAAACAGATTGTTTGACTTCTTCTTTTCCTATTTATATCCCTTTAATTTTCTTTTACCTGATAACTTTGGCTGTGTTGAATAAGAGTGATAATAATGAGCATCCTTGTCTTGTTTCTGATTTCAGGAGAAATGCTTTCAGTTTTTCTATGTTATACATGATTTTGCCTTGGATTTATTTATCATACATAGCCTTTAAAATGATGAAGTAAGTTCCTTTTTTCCATAGTTTCTTTTTTTTTTCCAAAACTTTTTTTTTAAAATTTTTTATTGTTGGCTGTTCAAAACATTACATAGTTCTTGATATATCATATTTCACACTTTGATTCAAGTGGGTTATGAGCTCCCATTTTTACCCCATATACAGATTGCAGAATCACATCAGTTACACATCCATTGATTTACATATTGCCATACTAGTGTCTGTTGTGTTCTGCTGCCTTTCCTATCCTCTACTATCCCCCCTCCCCTCCCCTCCCCTCCTCTCTTCTCTCTCTGCCCCCTCTACTGACATTCATTTGTCCCCCTTGTATTATTTTTCCCTTTCCCCTCACTTCCTCTTGTATCTACTTTTGTATAACTCTGAGGGTCTCCTTCCATTTCCATGCAATTTCCCTTCTCTCTCCCTTTCCCTCCCACCTCTCATCCCTGTTTAATGTTAATCTTCTTCTCATGCTCTTCGACCCTACTCTGTTCTTAGTTACTCTCCTTATATCAAAGAAGACATTTGGCATTTGTTTTTTAGGGATTGGCTAGCTTCACTTAGCATAATCTGCTCTAATGCCATCCATTTCCCTGTAAATTCTATGATTTTGTCATTTTTTAATGCAGAGTAATACTCCATTGTGTATAAATGCCACATTTTTTTTATCCATTCGTCTATTGAAGGGCATCTAGGTTGGTTCCACAGTCTTGCTATTGTGAATTGTGCTGCTATGAACATCGATGTAGCAGTGTCCCTGTAGCATGCTCTTTTTAGGTCTTTAGGGAATAGACCGAGAAGGGGAATAGCTGGGTCAAATGGTGGCTCCATTCCCAGCTTTCCAAGAAATCTCCATACTGCTTTCCAAATTGGCTGCACCAATTTGCAGTCCCACCAGCAATGTACAAGTGTACCCTTTTCCCCACATCCTCGCCAGCACTTGTTGTTGTTTGACTTCATAATGGCTGCCAATCTTACTGGAGTGAGATGGTATCTTAGGGTGGTTTTGATTTGCATTTCTCTGACTGCTAGAGATGGTGAGCATTTTTTCATGTACTTGTTGATTGATTGTATGTCCTCCTCTGAGAAGTGTCTGTTCAGGTCCTTGGCCCATTTGTTGATTGGGTTGTTTGTTCTCTTATTGTCTAATTTTTTGAGTTCTTTGTATACTCTGGATATTAGGGCTCTATCTGAAGTGTGAGGAGTAAAGATTTGTTCCCAGGATGTAGGCTCCCTATTTACCTCTCTTATTGTTTCTTTTGCTGAGAAAAAAACTTTTTAGTTTGAGTAAGTCCCATTTGTTTCTTTAGTATTTTAAAAATAAATGTGTGCTGAATTTGTCAAATATTTCTTATGCATCTATTGAGATAAAAATGATTATTATCCTTAGCTCTATTTTTGTGATGAATTATATTTATTGATTTGTGAATGTTAAACCCACCTTACATGCCAGGGATAAAACCACTTTATCATCTTGCACTATCCTTTTCATATGTTTTAGTACAGTTATCCAATATTTGGAAATTTTTCTAATATAATTTTTGAAACGATTGTGCATGTCTTTGATTTGTATTTTTCAGCCTTCATCTACCCAAATGATTGCTAAATTTGAATGGTTGATGTTATGCCAGATTTTATGAGTATTCTGCTCATGGTCTCAACCCATTTGCCCACCCTAGTCTGGGTTATATATTGGGAAGACCCCAATATATAATCATTATATAGTTTACAAACTGCACCATTTCCATCTGTTTTCATTTCCTGCTCTGATAACAGTACTTCGAGTCTCTCCAGGTCTTCAGCACTCTAATATTGAGTATTGAACCTCTCATTATTTTACTCATCTCTTTCCTTTCTGTGTTGTGGAGAGCTTGGGGATCACTTCTTGGATCTGCTCTATGATCATTTTGATTTTCTTTTCTTCAGAGAAGTTGTATCCTTCCTTCCATCAAAAATTAATCCCTCTTGGCTGGGGATATAGCTCAGTTGGTAGAGTGATTGCCTCGAATGTACAGTAGCATTATTTTAATCCTTTGATCTATTTGTGTCTATTCATTTTTGGTCATCCTGAACGTATACTTTATGTGCCATTATTCTCATATGCACCCATTTTCCTCACTACATTTCTCATTTCCAATTTTCCCTTGGTGATTTCATCTAGTCTTATAAATGCAACCTCCATGAACTTCAAGCTGTATATGTCTGGATTCTTACCTTATTTTCTTTGCCAAAACACTTTTCTGAGTGCCAAACCCATATACAATATGTCTATAGGACATAATCACTTGGATCATTCACATATATCTCTACTACAACATGTTCAATTTGAAATCATCACCTGCCTCTCTAAACACATTATTTAATTATATTCTCAATTTCAGAAACAAACACTACTATTGGCCATCAAAACAAAAATCTGAATTTCCTCTAGAGTGTGCACTTTCAGTGAGACTTGATCACTTATAGTTAATCCTTTTGGTTGAACTTTTCAAACATCATTTAAGACCATTCAATTTCTCCATATTCACTGCTGATTATATTATTCAGGCTCATTTGCTACACACTTTTCTTAAAGCTTTTGATGACAATATAATCATTATATCACTTACAAACTGCACCATTTGCATCTCATTGTTTCTGTATTCAACTATGATAATAGAATAACATGAATTGCTCTCTAAACATTTCACACATTTTGGATCATGTGCAAATATTTTTTTAATTGAACCTGCAGATTGGACCCAGGGATGCTTAACAACTGAGCTGTATTCCCCCACCCCTTTAAAAAAATTTTATTTCTAGATAGAGTTTGCTAAGTTGTTTAGGTTCTCTGTAGGTTGCTGAGGCTGGCTTTGAATGTGAAATCCTCTTGCCTTAGCCTCCTGATCCACTGGGATCACATGTGTATATTCATTAGTGAACTACAAAAGATCTTTTAGGATGACCTTATAAACCTATAAAGTCTCACATAACTTTCATGACCAGTGCCACAACATTAAACATATTCAGTCTGGGTCTTTGCCTCCTGCTTTTGTGGTTTAACAAATTGTCTTTTGCAAACTTAAATAAATTTTACATAGGTAGCTCTTTATTCTTTTTTGAACTCTCAGTTGCTTCCCTGATTATAAATCTTGCTTAGGTGTCTTTCCATGTGCTGCCACAAAACACTGTATGTATCTCTATCATGAAATTTATGATATCACATTCTTATAGTTTATTCACTTGAGTCTTTCTAGTTAGACTGTATGTATGCATCTTTATTTTATAGGGTCTAGCACATATTAGGCACCCAATAAAGATTTTTTTGATGAAACAAAGAAGTACAATGTTACAAAATATCTCTAAGTATTATCTTGCTGTATATGCTAAGCTTCAGAGTAATTGCTCTGTCATTTAAAACTTTAAAATCCTAACTCTTGTGTACCTTCCCCCAATGTTCATCTTCAGATTCCTTCCATATTGATACAATTATTTTGCCTCATTAACTTGTAACCACATACTTCCTAATATCTACCATATTATTTCTACTTATTTTTATTGTTTCAGTACATAAGTTTGACATGTTCTCTGGAAAAAAAAGGAAGAAAACAAAAACTGGATATTCAAGTCCATGGATTAAAGGAAGTCTGCATTTCTACATACTTCATGGCTTGAGTTTCAAGTGGGAGGACTACTGCTTCTCAATGGGGTGGATGAACGAGAGATTTCACTAAAATTCAAATTTGGAAAGTTGTAATGCCATAGAGATTTAAAAAAGAGTATGATGGATCCAAGCCTGATGTGCCAGTTGCAGTGGATCACCAGGGAGAGAAAGGTGAGATAAAACAAAGATTAAACACAATGTACAGATTTGTTATGGAAAAACCTGAGATTACAAAAGGAGCATGAAATTAGCTGATACAGAGGCTTCACTGTAAAATGGTGTTTATAAAGATCTCTGTGTTTCTCAAATGGCCAAGGAAAGCCGAGGTGTCAGCCATCTTGAGGCAGCAATGCTAAAAATCCTGCTGTGTGATCCAGGAGTTTATAGTAAAATTGTCATAATGTCCCAGCAAATACCTACTGTGTGGCCAATACCTAGCAGAACGTGAGTGACACAAGCACAAAGAAGATTAAGACCCATGGGAATGCAAATTGGAAAACTGATTGGGAGTCCAACTCACTTTTCCTTTGAGTTTGGCAGCTCACATGACCAGCTGAGGTGGGTCAGAAATCTGAACAGGCAGATATGAATACCCTAAGCCTGAGAAGACTATGTTTATGGGCAGAAGAATAAATGAAGGATTGGCTTTCCTGTTCCATGAGTAGAATTCTTGGGAGACTCCCAAGATCCAGATTCCCAGCAGAGATCCACAACTAACAAGTTTTAGGCATATTGTGATTTAATCTCTCCAGAGCAGATACCATACAACAAAGCCCCTAAGGCCTAATTATACTTAATCCCCAGCCATCAGAACTTCTCCAAAGAACTTTCCAGCAGCCACACCCTTGGAGTGCACTTATCTGGTTGTGCAAAATTTCACTTCACTGATGAGAAGGGAAACTGCATGTTATTTCAACCAGCTTCAGACTTAGGCCACACAAACTGTAAGCTTTTAGAGAGTAGCAAAAAAGAGGGAAAGGTTAAAAAAAATCAACCCTTTCTCTCTCTGCCTCTCTCTACATACATATCTCAAGAACAAAGGGAAATTGTTGGGAGCTGCAAATAGATTATTGCTTTGAACTATGTAACCCTAGACAGTGAGATGCCTCTCCTGGGAATCCTTCTGTGCAAGGGCAAGAAGAGAGGAATGCCCATTTGCAGATGACACCTTTTGATCATGGAATTTACTAATTCAAAAGGCTTGAATTCAAATCCCAACTGCCTTGAAGTAGAAGAGATAGGCATGAACTGATAAGCGCTATAAGCTGTTTTGCTCATAAACTTCATCCTGTTTACCTCAAAGAAGCCTTTCACAGTGAATCCCTTTGATGTTTTAAACACTGGAGCCTTGGTCATGGTTAGAACCAGACTCCATCAAAGCTGGATCACCCACTGAGTCCCACTTCCACTTATAAATGAGTCTACATCTTTATTTCTTATAATTTCTTATTTTCTTAAACTGACCACCATCTGCGTTTGGATGCATGGGTCACAGCAGGAAACAAAGGCAATTGGCATAGGTAGTGAGCATTCATTCTCATTGACTATTTTAACAACCTCAGTGGAGATGATTCTGTCATTTTTAATTAAGAAGAGAGAGAAAGAGAGAGAGAGAGATTGTGTGTGTGAGAGAGTGTGTTTGTTGCTGTTGTTTTGTGCTGATTGGTTCTAGGACATATATACATATAATATATATCCCTTATTTTCTCATTTTTAGCATTTTTAATGTAGTTATCTTTCTTTGCCTTGTCTTTTGAGCTTTACCAGTTTGATTTTGTATATTTTTATTGTTTTGTTTTGACTAACTTTCTTCTGTTTCTCTTTTCTTCTCTTACTAACAGCCAGATTCTCTTCTCCCTCTTTATTTTGTTTCTGCTATTTTTTTCCTTTTTTAAAAACCATCACCTGCTGCATCTTTTCTGAATTTTCTGTTTACTTTTTGAAGTCGTAGACAATTTTGTACATTTCTATCACATTTTATTGCCCTTTAACTGTATTTCTAACATCTCTTGGAAGTAATTAGTTAATATAGCTTCTGCCCCCACCATTAATGCTGTTGTAATTATTAATGCTATGATGACATAGCTGACACCTTATGTAAGCTTTAATGCTATACCTAGTTTAAGTTTCCTTACTGTTTTTGTTTTTGACAATTGCTAACCCCATCATTTTTGTTTTTCTTATGTCTAATGTTGTAGATGACATAGTAGGAATTTGATAATTATTTTAATTATGTCTATTCTTTGCATCAATGGTTACTATTATTTGTTTCTCCCTATTCTCTGAGGTGTTGGGAACTACAAGTGCACAGGGTAGACTGTCCTGCTGAACTACACTCAGCCAAAGAACAGCAACTTTGCGCTACACAAAAAAATAATGATACTCCATCTTCAGAATATACAAAGAATAAAAGAGACAAAACAAAAAATAATGACCAGGTATCTTGTAATAATGACTAGTGGTGGCTGTCCAGGCTTTACTTACATTCACTGCTATAGCAAAAACAGAGAGAATTAGTACAAAAGCTGTTGGTACTACACCTGTGAGGTAGTCTCAATATAGATTATTCTAAGATACTTAGGCAAGAAAAGCCCATACCCTAAAAAGTCCCACACATAAGAGTGGAAGAGAAAACTATCCCAAAAGATGCATAAAAAGCAATATAGGAATATAAAAAAATATTAAAATAAAATGTAAAAACACCTCCTAAACTTCATAATTCATCAGAAACTTACCAAAAATATGTTGAAGTAGACGAAATATTAGATAAAGAATTTAAAAAATAATATGAAAATTTAAAAAATGAATTCTAAGAAAACACAGAAAAATAACTGTATGAATCAAGGAATTCAATACAGGTTATGAATGATAAATTTAGTAAGGAGTAAGGGATAGTAAAAAAAGAACCAAAAAGAAATCTTGGAAATTAAATGCATAATAAATAAAAAAAAATAGTTTACAGTCTCGCTAATAGGGTAGACCATGTTGAAGACAGAATCTCAGAACTGGAAGACAATGTAGACAGGCTTAAAAATGCAGATAAATATTCAGCAAATAAAAAAATTAACCATGGCAAGAATATGAAAGAATTCTCTGGCAACATTAAGAGACCAAAGGTTATAATCATTGGAATTAAAGAGGGTTGTGTGATACAGCCTAATGAGATGGATAACCTATTCAGGAGAATAATAACAGAAAATTTTCCAAACTTTCAAAATGAGATGGATATCTAGATACAGAAGGCCATTAGAGACCCAAATAGATAAGATTTAAAAAGAACCTTTCTAAATCACATTAACATTAAACTACCCAACTTTCAGAACAAGTATAGATTTAAAACCTTAAAGATAATTGGGTCAGGTTACATTTAGAGGCAGGCCAATCAGAATAACTTCCAATTGCTATGCACAACTTCTAAAACCCAGAAATGCCTGGAAGGATGTGTTCCAAGCTGTTTAAGGAAATAATTGCCAACCAAGATTGCCATATACATCAAAGCTAGCTTTCAAAAATCTTTCAAAAAAAAAAAAAGCAGAAAATAAAGAATCCATGACTACAAACCTGGCAGTACAGAAAAATTAGAGATACTACTCTGCATTCTATCAGATCATAATGGAATGAAATTAGAAATCAATGATAAAATAAAATATAAAAGCTATTCTAACACCTTGAGACTAAATAATATGCTACTGAATGAATAATGGGTTGCAAAAGACATCAAGGAGGAAATTTTAAAAATTCTTAGAGGTGAATGAGAACACAGATACAACCTATTGAAATGTCTGGGACACTATGAAGGCAGTACTAAGAGGAAGAAAAAGTCAACATATAAATGAGTGAATGTTACATCTCAAAGTCCTAGAAAAAGAAGAACAAAGTGACACCAAATGCAGTATAAGACAGGAAATGGTTAAAATAAGAGCTGAAATCAATGATATAATTGAAAAAATTGACAAAACAAAAGTTGGTTCTTTGAAAAGATAAAATTGACAAACCCTTAGCCATGCTAACAAAGAAAAGAAGAGAGAAAACTCAAATTACTAACATACTTGCTGAAAAAGGAAATATCTCAACAGACACAATAGAAATGCAGAAGATAATTAGAAATTATTTTGAAAACTTGTACTCCAATAAAATAGAAAATATCAAAGAAATTGAAAAAGTTTTAGAGTAATATAAATTGCCTAAATTGAATCAGGATGATATGCACAATTTACACAGATCAATTTTGAGAATGAAATAGAAGATGCCATCAGAAGCCTACCAACCAAGAAAAGCTCAGAACCAGATGGATACACTGCAGAGCTCCACAAGACCTTAAAGAAGAACTAATACCAATACTATTTAGTTTTTTTCAGGAAATAGAAATAGAGGCAGCACTTCCAAACTCATTCTATGAGGCCAATATTACCCTGATTCCAAAACCAGGCAAACAAATATCAAAAAAGAAAACTTCAGACCAATATCTCTAATGAACATAGATGCAAATATTCTCAATAAAATTCTTGCAAATTGAATACAAAAACATATCAAAAAGATTGTGCACCATGATCAAGTGGGATTAATATCAGTGATGTAAGGTTGGTTCAACATATGGAAATCAATAAATGTAACTCATCACCTCAATAGACTAAAAGATAAGAATCATATGATCATCTCAATAGATGCAGAAAAAGCATTTCACAAAATACAGTACCCCTTCATGTTCAAAACACTAGAAAAACTAGGGATAACAGGAACATATCTCAACATCATAAAGGCTATCTGTGTTAAGCCTCAGGCCAACATCATTCTAAGAAGAAAAATTGAAAGTGTTTCCTCTAAAATCTTGAAAAAGATAGGGATGCCCTTTTTTTACCACTTCTATTTAACATAGGTCTTGAAACACTAGCCAGAGCAATTAGAGAGATGAAATAAATTAAAGGGATACAGATAGGAAAATAAGAATTCAAATTAGCACTATTTGCTAATGTTATGAATCTATACATAGAAGACTAAAAAAAAAAACTCCACCAGAAAACTTTTAGAACTACTAAATGAATTCAGCAAAGTAGTAGGATACAAAATCAATACCCATAAATCAAAGACATTCCTGTATATCACTGATAAATCCTCTGAAAGGAAAATGAGGAAAACTACCCCATTTACAAAAGCCTCACAAAAAAATAAAATACTTGGGAATCAACCTAAAAAGAGGTGAAAGACCTCTACAATGAAAGCTACACAATGCTAAAGAAAGAAATTAAAGAAGACCTTAGAAGATTGACAGATCTACCTTGTTCTTGGATAGGCAGAATTAATATCATCAAAATGACCATACTACCAAAAGCATTGTACAGATTTAATGCAAAAATTCTGATCAAAATTCCAATGACATTCCTCATAGAAATAGAAAAAGCAGTAATGAAATTCATCTGGAAAAATAAGAGACCCAGAATAGCTAAAGCAATCCTTACCAAGAAGAGTGAAGTAGGTGGCATCACTATGCCAGACCTTAAACTACACTAAAGAGCAATAGTAATAAAAACATCATGGTATTGGCACCAAAATAGACTGATAGACCAATGGTACAGAATAGAGGACACAGAGATTAACCTACATAATCACAGTTATCTTCTATTAGACAAAGGCGCCAAAAACATACATTGGAGAAAAGACAGCCTCTTCGTCATATGGTGCTTGGAAAATTGGAAATCTATATGCAAGAAAATGAAATTAAACCCCTATCTTTCACCATGTACAAAACTCAACTCAAAGTGGATTAAGAACCTAGAAATTAAGCCAGAGACCCTGTGTCTAATAGAAGAAGTAGGCCCAAATCTCCATCATATCAGATTAGGCCCCCTACTTCCTTAATAAGACATTGTTAGTGAAAAATTTAAAATCAAGAATTAATAATTGGGATGGATTCAAACTAAAAATCTTATTCTCAACAAAATAAGCAATCAGTGAGGTAAGTAGAGAGCCTATAGCTTGGGAGCAAACTTTTACCACTAGTGCATCAGAGAGAGCACTAATCTCTAGGGTATATAAAGAACTCAAAGAGCTACACACCAAAACAACAAATAATCCAATCAATAAATGGGCCAAGGAACTGAACAGACACTTCTTAGAAGGTGATATACAATCAATCAACAAATATATGAAAAAAATGTTAAACATCTCTAGCAATTAGAGAAATGCAAATCAAGCTACTCTAAGATTTACTCTTACTCCAGTCAGAAAGGCAGCTATTAAAAATACAAACCACAGTGAGTGTTGTCAAGGATGTGGGAAGAAAGGCACACTCACACATTGCTGGTGGGACTGCAAAATGGTGCTCCCAATCTGGAAAGCAGTATGGAGATTCCTTGGAAAACTGGGAATGAAACTACCATTTGACCCATCCCTCTCCTTGGTTTATACCCAAAGGGCTTAAACACAGCATACTACAGGGACACAGCCACATTAGTATTTACTGCAGTACAATTCACAATATTTGAACTGTGGAAGCAACAAAGATGCCCTTCAGTAGATGATTGGATGAAGAAAATGTGGCATATATACTCAATGGAATATTACTCAGCAATAAAAGAGAATAAAATCATGGCATTTGCAGGTAAATAGATGGCATTGGAGAACATAATGCTAAGTGAAGTTAGCCAATCCCAAAAAACTAAATGCTGAATGTTTTCTCTAATATAAGGAGGATGATTCATAGTGAGATTGGGAGGGGGAGCATGGGAAGATTAGACAACCTCTATATAGGGCAAAGGATGTGAGGGGGAAGTAAGGGGGAATGGGGTAGAAAATAGGGTGGAACAAGATGGATATCATTACTTTAAGTTCATGTGTAAAGACATGAATGGTGTGAAATACTTTGTATACAACCAGAGATATGAAAGACTGTGCTCTTTATGTGCAATAAGAATTGTAATGCATTTTGCTGTCATATATAACAAATTAGAATAAAATTTTTAAAAAAATATAAGGTGCTTCAAAATTTTAAATTTACAATGAATGTAAATATATATTTCTTCAAACAAAATACAGAAATGGCCAATAACCACCTCAAGTAATGTGCATCATCTCTAGTCATTTGGTAAATGCAAATCATAACCACAGTGAAGTACCACTTCACATTCACTAGGATATCTGCAATTCAAAAGACAGATTGATAACATTGGTTGACAAGAGGGTGGCAAAATGAGAAGCTCCATGTATTGTCATTGAGCATATATAAGGATGCAACCATATAAGAAAAATTCTGACAGTTCTTCAATAGGTTAAACTTGGAGCTCCCATATGACCCAGAAATTGCAATGGTAGGACAAAAGAGAACACGTCCACACAAACCTTGTGCACAACTGTTAATGACAGCTTCATTAATAATAGCCCCCAAACTAGTAAAAGCCATAATTTCCATTAAATAATGAGCAGATAAACAAATGTGCATATACCTACAAAGGAATACTATTCACAAATGTAAAAGAATTCAGGACTGATACATTTCACAACATGGATGAACCTTAAACACTAACTTAAAGAATCATATCACAAAAAAACATATATTATAGAATTCATTTTACATGAAATGTCAAAATAGGCACATGAAGATACAGAAAGTTGATTAATGACTACCTAGGACTAGGAGATTTGGGGGGAAATTGGAGTGACTGCTAATGGATACAGGGGATACAGGGTTTCTTTCAGGGTGATGAAAATGTTTTAAACTTATATTATGATCAAAATTGTGCAACCATGTGAATATATTTTTTTAAAAACTACATTTACACTCTGAAAAATGAGTTCTAGTCTTTGTGAGCAACAAAGATAATTTTTAGAAATCTTATTTTCTCAGCATTCTATTTTCATGTTCCTCATCTCTTTTAACCATAAGCATTCCAAATTAGTGATCCTTGGATTTTGCAGTGAAAGTTGTCAAGCTCCAGGTTTTTTGACTTGCTGAAAAGTCAGGTAAGAAGGATTACTACTGGCTTTTTCATAATCCTTCTGAAAATAAATTGCAATCCAATTTGCAAAACTTATATTGGAAGAGTAATCAGAGATGCAAGCCCAAACTTAGTTTTACAATGAAGAAAAAAAAACACATTTTCCTCTGTCTGCACAAACGTAGACTACTTCCGTGGCAGTGACAAAATTGAGAGGCAGTGATATTTTTCTCCAGTAGATGGGAATTGCACAGGGATTCCAACTTGCTATGCTTTTGTTACATAATGTATTTAGACCACCATAAATGTAACAGGATTTATGAAGACAGTTTGGAGCAGTCCACTCCTTGGTTCCAGTACTGACACCTTGTGGTAGAAATTATAGTAACAATCAAAATTAATGAGAATTCAGTTGACGGAAGACAAATTTTCTCTTTCTCAGGCAGTAATAATCAGGACTATCCCTTAGCTTTTACTCATTAAGCTTTTCTTTGGGTTACATCTCTGTGATGGAAAAGAATAAAATATTTTTTTCTATAGATATAGGAACTTCACAGGATTATGTATAACTTCAAACACTCAAAGGAATTTGACTTCTATTGTAAAACTAGCTGATAAACCAGAACATATCAGACATATATACACATTTAAAAATAGCCCAGAAGAAACAACACCAACAATGGTTATTACCTGAAATGCATAAAATACAAGTGATTTTTTTTTGCTTTTGTGCATTTCAATACTTTATACATTTTGAAACCCTTTTAAACCACATTTATAAAAGATGCCATGAGAAATAATTGATAACCAAGAGCTTCTCCTGTGAAATGGAGCCTGTCAAAAATATTACTTGCTGCCTTGGAAAGAAGATATAAAAACACCTTGAGTATCAGTAATGAAACTACAGTACTATTGTAGGAGACATCCCTGGTATATATCCCATTTGTCCAAAATACATTCCTGGGACTATCACAAAGTAAAAATATGAACAAGAGAAAAAACTTTATGGCATTCAGTTACCCTGCTTATATCATTATAACTGCGTCCTTATTATTATGTGTTGGAGAAAATATAGCCTTTTTAAAAAAATGGTACTAGAAAACTAGATATCCACATGCTGAAGAATAAAACTAGATCTGTATCTCTCACCCTGCACAAAAGTCAATTCAAAGTGAATCAAAAACTTAGAAATTCGACCAAATTCTGCTTAGTTTAACCATAAGAGTAACAGAGAAATGTCAAAAAGTTGGCAAGATAGATTATTTCAATCAGATACCTCACAGAAACATAAATTTTTGACAACCACTCATAGATAGGAACATTTTAATGGGAACCCCAGAGTCTAGTAAGAGGTTCCAACATGTTGATGAAGGGGACACATCCAGGAGAGGACATATTGAAGAAACTAGTTTACAGATCCTACTAAACAGCTCATAGACTATTAAGGGATGCCTTCATCCCCCCAGTGAACAATGCATGACCTCTCGGTGAGCTCTTGCACACAGAACACAGATTCCAACAGCAGATGCAGTTCTTAACAGCTGCCTGGACTTAATGATTTGGAAAATGCACACAATCTTGAATACTACAGGGTACTGTCCTAGAAGAAATAAATAAGAGGCTTTCAGCACAAGGCCTGAATTTATGGAATTAAGAAAGGCACACAAATCAATTCTATTCCCCCACCTAGAAAGGAACTAGAGAAGAGAATCAAAAGCATCTATAGAAAGTTTTGAAAGACCCTCAGAATCCTTAGCCAGGCTTGGTGGTAAAGATCTTTGGTTTCTGGAAGTTAGTAAAGAATAATAGAGGTGACTACTTCAAATATGAACACAGCAATCCAAGGCTTCAACCAATATAAATAATGAAGGAAATATCTCCAGTGACTAACTTCAAAGAAATAAGAATCCATGACTTGCCTGTCAATGAATTGTTAATATATAAATACATGATTTGTATGGATATGGTATGTACATAAAATTTAATATCATTTAGTCTTATAAGAGAATGAAATCCTACCAATTGGAACAATAGAGGTAGACATGGAGAGCATTATGTTATATAAAATAATCCAGACACAGAAAGATAAATACTGTATTATCTCACTATGTGGAACCTAAAATATTCAAACTCATGGAAGAAGAGTATAATAGTGGTTTCCAATGACAGAGTGGAGAAGGAAATAGATGCATAATGGTAAAAAGTACAAAGTTTTAGTGATGTAGGACAAATAAGTTCTGATGATCTACTATATGATATATTTAAAATTTTCTAACAGCATAGATATTATGCTTAGCATTCTTACCACCAAAAAATGTGCAATAAATAATAATAATAATAATAATAATAATAAATGAGGCAGGAGAAAACTATGGGATGTGATGTGTATGTATGACTTTTATAATAATGATGGTTTGGGCTGGGGATGTGGCTCAAGTGGTAGCGCGCTTGCCTGGCATGCGTGCGGCCCGGGTTCGATCCTCAGCACCACATACAAACAATGGTGTTGTGTCCGCCGATAACTAAAAAATAAATATTAAAAAAGATTCTCTCTATCTCTCTCACTCTCCCTTTTAAAAAAAAATAATAATGATGGTTTTATAGGTCTATATTTATTTCCATACTCACTGAGATGTGTACATTAGATACTTACAACTTTTTACTTGACAGTCAGCCCTCAATAATGTTTATTTTTGTTGTTGTTTGTTTGTTTTTAAAGGCCAATACTAGCTGTATAGTCTAGGGAAGAACACTTAAGCTTTTGGATCATAAGCTTTCTCATTTTTAAAAATGATAATAGTAAGGGTACATATTTTATTAAAGGAGATAAAATCGATAAATTGCATAAATTTTGTTTAACATCAGTTGACTGTAGCTGTGTAGCTTTATATGTGAGTCCTGCATTCTATTCCTTTGGTCTATGTATGTTTTTATGTCAATACCTGTAGTTTATATTACTATAGCTTTATAATATATTTTGAAATTATATGCTGTGATGCTTCAAACACTGATCTTTTTTTATCAGAATTGCTTCATCTAGGAATGATGGTGGAATGAGACAAACATCATTACCCTAGATACATGTAAGATTGCATGAATGGTGTGACTCTATATCATATATAACCAGAGAAATGAAAAATTGTGCTCCATTTGTGCAAAATGAATCAAAATGCATTCTGCTGTCATGTATAACTAACTAGAACAAATTTTAAAAATAAAAATAAAAAATAAAAAAATTGCTTTATCTACTTGGGATGTTTTGTGCTTTCATATGAATTTTAGGATTTTTTTTCTAATCCATAGAAGACAGTTTTATTTTGAATCTCAGTATCATTAAAGATCACAGACACAGCAAACATAAGTAAAATTCTTAGGTCCTTATCTTGTAAAGAGAAAGTCATTGGGCTAAATATAGCCTCACTGATGCAATGACACTACCTCAATAGGTGTGCATTTCATATTCTATCAGCATACAAAGAAGAAGCATTAACATTCATTCATGTGACCATGCCATAGATACAGAAGGAAGCAAACAGGCTAGTATCCCCCCCAAAATAAAGTTAGTATGAATTTCATTCAAATGGTTAGCATGGATATTACTAATAGAGCTATTTTATGATGCTGCATCTATGACTAAAAAAGAAATCCAAAATTTATACCCTTAAATTGGAGCATCCTTTAGAGGCCTATGAAAAAAGACGAAGTGCATGCTGACTGGCAGTGTATAAGGTACCAGCATGTTGCTGTGATGATATAGCAGGTATGAAAGGTAACCCTTGATTCTGTAGGGTCCTGCATGCAGGGTGGGGAATGTCAGCAGAGCAATGACATTTTCATGTGGAGGGCCTGTGTGTATATTCTCTTTTTTTATTGATTTAAAAAGTAAATGACAGGGCTGGGGTTGTGATTCAGTGGTGGAGCTCTCACCTAGCATGCACAGGGCACTGGGTTCAATCCTCAGCACCACATAAAAATAAAATAAAGATGCTGTGTCCACCACAAACTAAAAAATAAATATTAAAAAATTCTCTCTCGGAGAAGATGGCCGCTGCGTACGGGGGTTGCTGAAGTGCTGAGCGTGGTGCTCAAAGCAGCGGCTTTAATAGAGATTTCGCACAGTGTGTTAGAGCTCCTTTCACCGTTAATCTGTAGCGGACCACTTTGCCAAGGAGCAGGAAGAACAAAGAAATCGAAAAAGAGACGCTTGGATGCTCAGAGCCGCGGGCGCTTTGCTCCCATCTGCTTCCTCTTTCGCTTCGCTCCGGGCGGAGAAGCTGAATGTGTAATCAGCAGTGGATTGTAAGTACCCGAGGCAAAGAAAGCTCAGTGCGCCCCGCCTTTTTTTTCTTTTTT
>NW_026000305.1:6251314-6256572 GCF_001458135.2 Marmota marmota marmota | reverse complement strand
TTCCCATGCTCCCCATCCCTACCCTACTATGAGTCAGCCTCCTTATATCAGAGAAAATATTCAGCATTTGGTTTTGGGGGATTGGCTAACTTCATTTAGCATTATCTTCTCCAATGCCATCCATTTACCTGCAAATGCCATGATTTTATTCTCTTTATTTCTGGGTAAAATTCCATTGTGTGTGTGTGTGTGTGTGTGTGTGTGTATCTCACATTTTTTTCAGTTATACATGAGAGTAGAATACATTTTGACATATCATACATACATGGAGTATGACTATACTGTCATGATGTGGAGTTACACTAGTCAAGTACTCAAATAAGCACACAGGAAAGTTATGTCCACTTAATTCTACAGATTTAGCATATGCATTTGGGGAAGACAAAATATAACATCAATTGCATGACTTTTTTGGTACTATTGCTATTCATTTAGCTTTCATGTTATAAAATTGACTCTACATTCTTATTGTTTTTGTTTAAAAGACTCTAAAGGACTATTACATTAAATATACAAAGCAGTTGTAAAACTTATAAAAATAAGAATAAAATGGACAGCCTGATTTTAACATTTCTAAAGATTGAATAGATACTTCAACAACAACAACAAAAAATATATAGATAGCAAGGGACTTTTAAAAATATGCTCTACCTCATATGTCATTAGGGAAATGCAAGTTAAAATAACACAGGATCATGTTACATACTTATTAAAATGACCAAAATGTAGAATATTGTCTCCAAATGCTGACAAAAATGTGAAACAACAGAAACTCTCATTCATTGCTAGTGTTTTAGTCAGCTTTTGGTTAGCTGTGGCTAAAAGGCATAACAAGAATAATTTTAGAGGTGAAAAAGTTTATTTAGGAGCTCATGCCTTCAGAGGTCTCAATCTATAGAAAAGAACACCCTCAATGCCCACTCATTCCTTGTGGCTCAAGGCAAGGCAGAACTTCATGGCAGAATAAAGGTGAAGTGAAGTAGCTCACGTGATGATCAGGAAACAGTAAGAGAATCTACCTGCCAGATACAAAATATATCCATCCCCAAAGGAACACCTTCAATGCCAGCTCCAGCTACATCCTACTCTCCTTCAGTTTCCATTCAATTAATCCCACCTGGGGATTAAGTCACTGATTGTGTTAAGGCATTAATAACTCAATCATTTCTCCTCTAAACCTTATTGCATTTTCTCATACATAAGGTTCTGGAGGATACCTAATATCTAAAACATAATAGCTGAAGAGAACACGAAATGGTAAAGTCACTTTGCAAGACAGTTTAGCAATCTCTTAAAAAATTAAAAATACTATTACCCACAGTGAACCTCCATATCATGTATAACTATAAGTCTGAAACTCTAATTTGAATAAGATGTACTCTATGATTGCAAAAATATGTCAAAATATACTATACTGTCATGAATAACTAAAAAAAATAAAAAGTAAAATAAAATACTATTACCATATGATTCAGCAATAATTGTCTTTGGTACATAACCGAATGAGTTAGAATTGATGTCCACACATAAACAAACATGCAGATGTTTATAACATCCTTATTCACTTTTGTCAAATTTTAGATGAAATCAAGATATCCTTTAGTAGATTAAAGAATAAATGAACTGTGACACATCCAAACAATGGAATATTATTAGTACTAAATAGAAGAAAACTATCAAGCCACAAAAAGGACAATAAATGCATAATACTAAGTTTAAAAGAGTGCATCTTAAATGCTTCATGCTGTATGATTTAAATTATACAACATTCCATAAAAGGCAAAATTAATTAATTTTTGTTACTTATCTTTAGGGAGGTGAGCGGTAGAGAGATGGAGCATGGGAGATTTTGAGGACAGTGAAACTAGTCTGTAGGCAATTGTAATTATAATACCTTAATATGTTTAGATTTATCTCAGAAAAATACCTTAGACTGGATACTTAATAAACAACAGAAGTTTATTGCCCAAATACCTAGAAGCTAGGAAGTCCAAGATCAAAACACCAACAAATTCAGTGTCTAGTGAGGATTTTCTCTTTATTTCTATATCATGATTTCTTGCTTTATCTTCACAAGGTAGAAGGTTTAAAGGGGCTAAAACACAAGAAAGTGCTTTAAGAGATCTCTTATCGCTGTTTGCAGTAGAGCATGCCTATAATCCCAGCAGCTCAGGAGGCTGAGACAGGAGGATCGTGAGTTCAAAGTCAGCCTCAGCAATGGTGAGATACTAAGTAATTCAGTGAGAATCTGTCTATAAATAAAATCCAAAATAGGACTAGGGATGTGGCTCAGTGGTTGAGTGGCCCTGAGTATAATCCCCAGTTACCAAAAAAAATAAAATAAAATAAAATCATCATCATTCTGCATCTCATTCACCTTGTTCAGATTCCTGAGAGGTTTAGTATAAAGGATGAATCAACCAACATAATTTTTATTCTTGATTATAGAATTTTTTCCAACTAACAATAAATATAGCATCCTAGCTGATGAGAATTGATCAAGTCAATTGTTGGAAGTAGTATGATTCAATGTTAGTATTAATGACGCCTTCAGTATCAATAGATGTTATAGGTATAGTAATATTGCCCGAAGGAGAATTTGTATAAATAAAGGAATATCTTCTCTCCTGCTTCTTAATGTCTTATAATAAGGAAAATGACATTCTTCTTGTTGTTGTTTTTTTTTAAAGCTAAATTATAACAGACAACTTTATCATATATTTCTATATGTGGAGTAACAAATTCCTTTCATCTTACAGGATCACAGAAGAAGTTACCTGTGTTATGTTTAGTTTTCTCTCCTTATTTAGTAAAAATATTTTTCTTTCTCATGTCAGTACCAAGAACCCTCTGCTTTTACCAGTATATCTGGGGATGTGGCTCAGTGGTTGTGTGGCCCTGAGTACAGTCTGGAATAGCTACTGGAATGGGTCAGTTCAGCAACCTTCTAATTGCTCATTATTGAGCAGAATGACAAGTAGTTGCCAAATGAATTCAGTACTGTTTTATTCAGAATTTTTACTACTATGACAAAAAGACCTGATTTGAACAACTGTAGAAGAGAGTTTATTTGAAGGCTCATGGTGTCAGAGTTCTTAGTCCATACACAGCCAGCTCCATTCCTTGGGCCTCAAGGTGAGGCTGGACATCATGGTGGAAAAGTGTGGCAGAGGGAGGTGGCTCACATGATAATCATAAAGCAGAGAGAGATTCCACTTGTCAGATACAAAATATATACCCAAAAGCTATACCCCCAATGATCCACATCCTCCAGCTATATCCTAAAAGCCATCAGTTTTGACCCAGTTAATCCCCATTAGGGGATTAATTCATTCATTGCATTAAGGACTTCATCACCCAATCATATCTCCTGTAAACCTTCATGCATTGTCTCACACATGAGCTTTTCAGGGACATCTCACATCCAAACTATAACAAGTATCAAAACTTTTACATCTTCATAACAAGTTTTCTTTCCTCAAAAATACTTCAAATAATTTTGTTTATTCTACAACATGTAGCTAGGACATAAACTGTACTATCTCTGGAGTCAAGAAGATTGAAAAGAATTTGCAAGGAAAGCAAAAGGAGACAGAAGCAAAATGCAAAGGCAGCAATGGCCAAGTGGCAAATTGGCTGCTCATCTGAGCTGCTGGCTTTATTTATATCAATAGGTTACATTCTGTCACAATGTAAGATGTTTTGCTTATGATTAGACATGTGCCCCTACCAAGCATGCATTTGTTATTTCAATAGTGCCTGGGAAAGACTGCAAAATATTCCAATTGTGCCTTTTACCCACCAGGAGTTTGCTCACTGAAGGAATGCTGCCTTGTACATTTCCACAGTCAGAATCTCTATAAGAATTAATAGGTGTAATAATCTTGTACTGAATTGCATCTGCTATGACTTGGATGTTATTTGTCCCACAAGGGTCTGTGTTAGAAGCTTTGTCCCCAGTGTAGAAATATTAAGAGGTGATAATATCTATAAGCAGTTGGATCTAGTGAGAGATCATATGGTTATTGGTATCATTACCCTCAGGAGGTATTCAGGTAATTCTCATTGGAACATGGTTAGTTCTCATGATATGGTTGTTATAAAAAAGCAAGACTCTGGCTTCCTCTCTTATCATGTGATTGGTACCTCTCACATGAACTCCTGCCATTAGGATGCCATTTGACATGGGGTTTTTACCAGAGCCTAGCTTTGTGAGATAAATTAACCTCTTTAAATTATACTTTACCCAGCCTCAGGTATTTTGATGTAGAGAACAAAAATAGACTATTATAAAATTTCTGGGCCTCACTACTATCTATGGATGCAATGTTTGTACTTAATTACATTAGAAGTTCCATAAAAACTAAGTGGAATTCAAGGTATACAGCTTGACTCTCTCATCTTCATGACACTTAGGAAGAGATAACTCAGAAAAAAAAAACATATTCTTCAGCCCTATAGTAGAAAAAATACATAAAAGAAATTAAATAACTCTATATAATCAGAAGACTTAAGTCTAATTTCAACTGCATCATCTAATAATATTCCATTGTATAAGTCACTTACCCCTTCAGAATTTCAGCTTCTTTTTAAAAATTCTTTTTAATTTGTTCTTTCTAGGTACACATGACAATAGACTGAATCTTGGCATATTATACATACATGGAGTATAACTTCCCATTCTTGAGGTTCTACATGATGTGGAGTTACACTGGTCATATATTCACATATGAACATGGGAAATTTATGTCTGATTCATTCTACTATCTTTCCTGTGGGCTCACTAGGTCCAACGAAAGCCCACCAAACAGCTGAGGAGGATGCAGCAACAGAATTGAAAACAGACCTCTCAAGACCAGTTTCTGAGAACTCGATCCACTTTATTATTGCATAGGCAAGCCTTTTATGCATAGTCTGATAACAGGCAAATTAGCTCAGGGCCATAATAATCCAATGAGCTACCAACACCCTTAACAGCTGCAGTCAATGGTCTAAAAGGTCAGCAGCAAAAAGCAGAAGGAAGAGGAATGTGCTGTGCACCTGAGGGTGGCCAGGTCACCATGGTGATGGGGCTTGGTCATGGTTGGTGTTCCAAACCACAAGTATCCGACTTGGTGTGCTGAGCCCTAAGAGTCCCTCACTGTTGAGAGCCACAGCCGAAGGGGCCCCAGCAAACTTCCAGCTGCCAGCAAACTTCCAGCTGCCGGCTGATGATTGGCTCACAGCGGCCCCAGCAACATCTAGCTGATTGGCTCCTC
>NW_026000305.1:6231781-6247454 GCF_001458135.2 Marmota marmota marmota | reverse complement strand
TAAGAGACAGCAAAGATTTTCTCTAATTATGTAGGCTCTCTCTTCACATTCTTGTTTCCTTTCCTGTGAAAAACCTTTTAGTTTGATACCATTCCATTTATTAACACTTGATTTTTCTTCTTGCATTTTAGTAGTCTTGATGAAGAAGTTGATGGAAAGTTGGGCCTATATTTTCTTCTAGTAGGCACAGGGTCTCTAGTCTAATGCTTATGTCCTTGATCTACTTTGAGTCGAATTCTGTGCATGATGAGAGATAGGGGATTATTTTTTTTTTATTTTATAACATATGACCCTTGACTTGTTTGGATATATTTTTAGTTAGACACGATACCTTTATTTTATTTATTTATCTTTATGTGGCACTGAGGATCGAACTCAGTGCCTCAAACATGTTAAACGAGCTCTCTACCACTGAGCCACAACCCCAACTCCTGACTTCTGACTTTTTGAGGCTTGTTTTTCTTAAGTTGGTGCTCCCAATGTCCACCCATTTTTATGCAAATGACAGATTTCATTATTTTTATGGCTTAGTAAAACTCCATGGAGCATACATACCCCATTTTCTTTACCTCTTCATCAATTGATGGACGCTTAGGCTGGTACCACAACTTATATATTGTTAAATGTGCTGATATTAACATGTATATGCATAAATCCCTGCAGTATGATGACTTTTATTATCATGGATGAATATGAAGGAGTGGTATCTATGGATTACATAGTTATTCTATTTGTAATCTTTTGAGGAAACTCCATATTTATTTTTTTATACTGGGTATATTAACTAAAAAGTATATGAGTGCCTGGGCGTGTGGCACATGCCTGTAATTCCAGCAGCTTGGGAGGCTGTGGCAGAAGGATTGTGAGTTCAAATCTAGCCTCAGCAACTTGGCAAGGCCCTAAGAAACTTTTAAAAAAATATTTTTTAAAAGGTTGGAGATGTGGCTCAGGGGTTAAGTACCTCTGGATTCAATTCCCTGTACAAAAAAAAAATTAAAATGCATGAGTGATGTTGTGTATATTTTTGTCATTATAAATTCACTTTTACTCTTTGTGGTTGCTGGGGATTGAACACAGGACCTTGTGATTTCAAGGTGGGAGGGGAAGGGGAGGGGCTAGCAAGGATGGTGGAATGTGATGGACATCATTATCCAAAGTACATGTATGAAGATACAAATTGGTGTCAACATACTTTATATACAATCAGAGATATGAAAAATTGTGCTATATATGTGTAATAAGAATTGTAATGCATTCCACTGTCGTTTATTTTTAAAAAATCAATAAAAAATGTATAAATGTACTTTTCCTCCCATATCATCACCAGCATTTATTATTGTTTGTATCCTTGAAAATTACAGTTCTAATTGGAATGAGAAGTGAAATCTCAATCTGGTTTCACTTTGCATCTTCTAGATTGTTGAAGGGGCTAATGTTCTTTCATATATTTGTTATTCATTTGTACTTCTTTTTTAAGAAATGCCACTTCAATTCATTTGCTTAAATATTGTTTGGGTTATTTAGGTTTTTGCATTTTTTAGATATTTATACATTCTGGATATTAATTTTTTGTTACCAGAATAGCTGGCAAAGATATGCTCCCATTTTTTAGGTTCTCTCTTTATGATCTTACATGTTCTCTTTGCTGTACAGATCCTGCTAAATTAGATTCTATGCCCTTTTTTAGGTTCTTGATATTATTTCCTGAGCTTAAGAAGTCTTATTAAGGAGGCTGTTGACTGTGCCTATATGTTGGACTGTTGAAGCTATGTTTATTTTCCTATCAATTTCAAAAATTCTAGTGTAATTCTATATTTTTTAATTTGAGTTAATTTTTATGCATGATGACATAGATCTAGTTCCATTTTTCAATATTTGGTGTCTTTGACAGGGATCCTTTATCATGTGGGTTTATATCTATTTTCTATTATACTCCATTGGTTTACCTCTCTGTTTTCATACCAATACCATGCTGTTTTATTAGTATTAGCTCTTTAGTATAATTTTAAATCAGATACTGTAATGACTCCAGCATTGCTCTTCTTACTCAGAATTGTTTTAGTTATTCTGGGTCTTTTAACTTTGCAAATTTAAGTAATGTGTTTTCTAGTTCTGGAAAGAATTTCATTGGTATTTTGATGGGAGATTCTTGGAATCTATAGATCCTTTTTCAACATGTCAATTTTAACAATATGGTTCTGTCTGTACACTAACACAGGTGTTCTTTCCATCTTCTAGGGACTTCATCACATTTTTGTCTATGTTCTATAATTTTAGTTGTAGAGCACTTTCACCTCCAGGGTTTGATTTCATCATAGTTTTTTTTTTTTTTTTTTTGAAGCTACTTTGAATAGAATGGGATTCCTAATTGCTTTGTCAGTGGATTCATTATTGTTGTATGAAAGAGCTATTGGTTTTAGTATGATAGTTTTTTACCCTGCTTCTTATTGAATTTGTTTATCATCTTTAGAACTCTCTAATGAAGGACTTTGTATGTTCTGATTATAGATTCATATAATGTGCAAACATTGATATTAGATTTTTTCTTGCCTATTTGCATTCTTTGTATTTTCTTCTCTCACCTAATTTCTCTAGCCAGAATTTCAAATACTATATTGAAAAGGAGTAATTAGAGTGGACATCTTTGTCTTGTACTCAATTTTGAAGGAAATGTTTTCTATTTTTCCCATTCACTATGATATTGCACTTTGGTTTCTCATATATAGCCACTTTCATGTTGAAATAAGTTCTTTCTAACAGTAGTTTCTTCAGTGCTTTTATTAGTAATGGTTGGTGAATTTTGTTAGCCTTTTTCTACATCTATTGGGATAATTATTTAATTTTCATTCCTAATTCTATTTACATGGTGAATTCAATTTATTGATTTTTGCATGTTCAACCATCCCTGCCATCCAGGTTTCAACTAACAGCATCATTATATACAATATCACTAATGTCATTTTAATATGAATTGCTAATCTTTTTTCAGGATATTTTCATCTTAGTTCATCAGGCATATTGGTTTGTAGTTTTTTGTTTGTTTTGTTTTTCATTCTGTGTCCTAATCTTGTTTTATTATTGTGCTTATAGTAGCTTCATAGAATAAATTTGGGAACATTCTCCCACTTTGTATTTTATGGTATACCTGGAAGAGCATTAACATTATTTATTCCTTAATGGTCTGGTACAATTCAGCTGAGAATATATGTGATCTTTGGCATTTTTTTTGTTGTTATTGCTGCTGTAAGGCTTTTTTCCCCCCTCAGTACCAGGGGTTGAACTCAGAGGCACAACCACTGAGCCACATCCCCAGCCCTATTCTGTATTATGAGACAGGGTCTCACTGAGTTGCTTAGCACCTCACTGTTGCTAAGGCTGGTTTGAACCCACAATCCTCCTGTCTCAGCCTCCTGAGCTGCTGGGATTACAGGAGGGCACCACCAGGCCCGACTGTTAGAAGGCTTTTTAATACTGCCTCAATCTTATCAATTTTATTGGTCAGGTTAGGTTTGTTTAGGTTTTCTATATCCAATAGGTAAATTTCTAGAAAACATACTACCTACTAAATTGAATTCATTTTCCAATTTATTGGAATATGTGTTTTCAAAATAGTATCTAATAATATTCTTATTTATCTTTTCAAAGAACAAACTTTTTGCTACATTAATACTTATTCTGACTTTTCCTTTATTAATTTTGTCTCTGACCTTAAATATTTTCTTCATTATACTGGTACTGATTTATTCCTGTTTTTCTTAGAACTTTTGATAAAGAATGAGTCTATTTATTTTTTACCTTTCTTATTTTTTATGTAGACTTTCATAGCTATAAAGTTTCCTATTGGTACCATCTACATAGTCCCCTGGAAATTGTTGTTGTTGTATATAGGTTCTGGTTTGATTATGAGAATTTTTACATTTCTCCACTGCTTTCTTCTATTAACTACTCATTTTTCAAAAGTATATCATCCAAGGCTGGGGTTGTGGCTCAGTGGTAGAGTGCTTGCCTGGCATGTGTGAGGCACTAGGTTCAATTCTCAGAACCACATATAAATAAATAAATAAATAAATAAAGTCCATCGACAATTAAAAAAAATTAAAGTATATTGTTCAGAGAAAACAAAAGAGACAAAGATTATAGAATGGATCTAGGCAGCAACACTCTACTTCTGTAAATCTGGGAATTGAAGCACTGAAAGGACAGCCAGCCAGAGAGGTGGTTGACAGAGGGAATATTCTAAAATTCACTACTGGAAAGCCCAAGACTCAGAGGGACTTAAAATTTGGATACTGAAGAAGAAAATAAGGGCATTATTTATTGTCATGGAACACTGTCACGGGTAAGGCCAGGGAGAAGGGGTAACTAAGGGAGAAACTAAGCTCACAAGCTTACTTCCTTACCATCAGTTGGAATAACACACAAACCAAATTAAAATAGAAAAGTAGTAGCAAAAACAGTGAAAGAGATCACACAATTCAGTTCTAATTGCTGGCAAATTGAAAAAAAAAGTCCCAAATCTGGATTAAATTTAAATCAGGAAGAATTGATAAGAAATTATCCAACCTCAAATAAATCAGCATGAGATATAATACATAGCTCTAAGGTTTGATTTTGATCTTACAGATATTATTTTTTCATACTGAATTGATAAGTGTTCCCTTCTTTTATGATATTGTGGTCTTTAACTCAATTGGATATATTTATTTTAACTTTTAAAAGAATTAGTTGAAATAATTATTTTTCTCCTACCATATGTTTATATTTGTACTTATTTATTCTCTCCTTTCATTCTTGTATTTCCTGCTCATATTTCAACCTCCAACATTTTTTCTTCTTTTTAACTTGGTTTGGATTTTCCTCCTTTTTTTCCATTTTTATTTGTCTAGTTTTCTCTTTTCAAGCCATACATATCCTAATAGTTATTTTCTTATCTTTAATGTCTAATTTCTCAACCTATTCAAGTACATTACTCTCATTTTATGTTTGAATGAGAGAAAATGTGGTTCTAAGTTTTATTTCTAAGGGTTATTATTGTATGTCATTGTTATGGAGTGATTATAGTTAATGGAGATTAGTATCTTCTCCCTAACTGGTGCTGACAGATACATGTTCAGTTGCAGTACTGACCCTCATATATTTGCTCACCGTGGAGCACATTATTATAAGAAAGAAGCTCACAAAAAGAACCTTGTATAATAGTAGAAAATATAATAATCCTGCTGATAGGTAGAAATGCAAGAAATATAAGAAGCAAGGGAACATGTTGCCACAAATAATTTACAACACTTCAAAAACTGACCACAGTGTAATAACATTGGAGGAAATTCCACATAACGAACTTACAAAGTTGATAATTAAAATAATCAAAATTAAAATCCCCCAAAAGCTATCACTACTCAATATAAATACTCAGACACCAATACAATAAGCTTTTAAAGAAAAAAAGATATAATAGTGGAGCACATTTATACATGATTTAATTTGACATTCCACCAATCTCTCATCCTAGATTCAAGTCAGGAGGGTGGAATGGTACACACCAAGAATTGAAATATTATTATTTACAAACAAGAATGCTATATTCAGCAATGATATCTTTCAAATTCAAGATGTAATTTAAACCTTCCAAAATGAACAAAAACTAAAAGAATTCATGACTACTAACCCATCACTAAAGATAATAACAAAATATCACATGCAGATGAAATTAAATACAAATAAGAGAGCCAAAAAATGAATGAGTCTCACTAGAAGATTAGTTAAGAAAAGGATAATCAAGTATGAATTAAATGTTAGAAAAATTAAAAGGGTGGAAAACAATCACCATCACTCTATGACACTGAACATAAATGATTACAACTCCCCAATCCAAAGACATATATTGGGTGCTGGGGTTGTGGCTCAGAGGTAGAACACTCACCTAGCATGTATGAGGCATTGAGTTTGATCCTCAGCACCATATGAAAAAATAAACAAAATAAAGGTATTGTGTACATCTACAACTAAAAAAAATTCTTAAAAAATACATATATTGGCAGATTGCATATAAAACAAGGTCCAATCATATGTTGTTTACACAACATTCATTTCACAAAGATATACATAGGCTGAGGGTAGAAGAATAGAAAAAGATATACCATGCAATTGGAGACTGAAAGCAAACAGGAACAACTACTCTCATATTTGACAAGGTAGTCAAAATTAATCAGAGATGACAAAACAGGTCACTTCTTACTGGCAAGTGAACTATCCAAAAAGATATGATGATTCTAAATAGGTCTCAAATGCAATCACTACTCAAGCCAGGCATGATGGTATATGCCTATAATCCCAGCGGCTCCAGAGTCTGAGGCAGGAGGATCACAAATTCAAAGCCAATCTCAGCAAAAGTGAGGTGCCAAGCAACTCAGTGAGACTCTCTCTCTAAATAAAATACAAAATAGGGCAGGGGATGTGGCTCAGTGGTTGAGTGTCCCTGAGTTCAATCTCTGATATCCAACCCTCCTCCAAAAGCTATCACTACTCAATATAAATACTCAGACACCAATACAATAATGCTGGGTGATTTTAATGTGCCTTTCTCATGACAAAATAGGGCATCCACACAAACTAAGTAAAGATTCTTCAGTCCTATTAAATGTGATTAACCAAATGTATATAATAGATATCTACAGAATATTTCATCCAGCAACAAATGAATTCATTTTTTCTCAGCTATATGTGGAGCCTTCAGAACAGTAGACCGTAATTTAAGACACAAGGAAATTCTTAAAAAACACAAAAATTGAGATGAATTCTTGTATTTTATCAGATCATATTGAAATGAAATTAGAAATCAATATAAAAAAGAAAAGACAACATTTTAACAAAGAGACATAGAGTAATACAATTTTGAATGAGGACTGAGTCCTAGTAAAAAATCAGGGGAAAAATTTTAAAAATTCTTATAAACAGTCAGATATGATGGTACACACCCGTAACCCCAGTGACTCAAAAAGTTGAGCCAAGAGGATCACAAGTTTGAGGCCAGCGTCAGCAACTCACTGAGACCAGTGGCAACTTAGTAACACCCTGTCTCAATAAAAAAATATAAAAGGGCTGATGATGTAGCTTAGTCATAAAGTCCCCCTGGGTTCTATCCCAAGTAAAAAGAAGTAAAAAATGGAAACAAATAAGAATAAACATAAAATATAAATATCTCTGTGACACTATGAAGGCAGTTTTAAAAGGAATGATTTTAGCACTGAGTGATTACATTATAAAAAGAAAGATTGTTGGTGGAACTGCAAATTGGTGCAGCCAATTTGGAAAGCAGTATGGAGATTCCTTGGAAATCTGGGAATAAAACCACCATTTGACCCAGCTATTCCTCTTCTCAGACTATACCCAAAGGACCTAAAACCAGCATACTATAGGGACACAGCCACATTATTGTTTATAGCAGCACAATTCACAATAGCTAAACTGTGGAACCAATCTAGATGTCCTTCAGTGGATGAATGGATAAAAAGAAATGAGGCATTTATACACAATGGAATATTACTCAGAAATAAAAAAAGAACAAAATCATGGCATTTACAGGTGAATGGATGGCGTTAGAGAAGATTATGCTAAGTGAAGTTAGCCAATCCCAAAAAACAAATGCCGAATGTTTTCTCTGATATAAGGGGGGTGAGTCAAAGTGGGGTAGGGAAGGAGAGCATGGGAGGAAGATTATTTCTACATAGGAAAAGGGGTGGGAGGGAAAGGGAGGGGGAAGGGGATTAGTAAGGATGGGGGAATGGGATGGTCATCATTATACAAAATACATGTATGAAGATTTGAATTTGGTGTCAACATACCTTATATACAAACAGAGATATGAAAAACTGTGGTATATATGTGTATTAAGAATTGTAATGCAAAAAAAAAAAACGAAAAAGAGTGTATGTGTAATGGCATAATTTTGGTGTGAACATACTTTTTATACAGGGTTACAAAAAAATTGTGCTGTAAATGGGTAATAATGAGTGTAAGGCATTCCACTATTGTCATGTATGTAAAAAATAAATACATAAACAAACACTCAAATAAATAAATGAAAAAAAATTAAAAGAGAAAGAAAGATCCCAAATAAACAATCTAAAGTTATATCTCAAAGACCTAGAAAAGTAGAAACAAACTAATTCCAAAACAAGTGGTACACAGGAAATAATTAAGACTGGCAGATAAAATTTATAAAATTTAGAATAAAAACAAAAGAAAGGATAAATAAAACAAAGAATTGGTTCTTTGAAAAGATAACGGGATTGATAAATTTTTAGCTAAACTAACCAAAAGAGATACAAGATCCAAATCAGCAAAATTAGAGATGAAAAATTAGGTATTACTAGACATATCTGGAATCCAGAATACCATTATAAACTATTTTGAAAACTTATAATAAATTGGAAAATCAGGAAGATATTGACAATTTTTAATTGATTTTTTTAAGAAATGACAGCGGAATGCATTACAATTCTTATTACATATATACAACACAATTTTTCATATCTCTGGTTGTATATAAAGTATGTTGACACCCAATTCGTGTCTTCATACATGTACTTTGGATAATGATGTTCATCACATTCCACCAACTTTGCTAATTTCCTGCCCCCTCCCTTTCCTTCCCACCCCTCTTCCCTATCTAGAATTTGTCTATTCCTCCCATGTTCCCCCTCCCTACCCCACTATGAGTCAGCCTCCTTTTATCTCACCAATCCCAAAACAACAAATGCTGAATGTTTTCTGTTATATAAGGGGGATGATTCATAGTGGAGTAGGGAGAGAGAGCATGGGAGGATTAGATGAACTCTAGATATTGACAAATTTTAAGACACATATTATGTAGTCAAAATAAACCAAGAGTATGTGGAAATAATAAACAGAATATTATCAAGAAAAGAGACTGAAGCAGTAATAAAACACCTCCCAAGAAAGAAAATCCCAAAATTGAATAAATTTTCAGCTTGGTTCTACCAAACCTGTATATGAAAACTAATGCAAATTCTCCTAAAATTATTTTTAAAATACAAGAAGTGAAAGAAGAGCATTACCAAATTAAATCTTTGAAGACAGACATCAAAACCAGCCAGAGACAAATCAAGGAAAGAAAACTATGGACAAATATCCCTAATAAACATGGATATAAAAATTTTTAAGAAAAGATTACCAATCCATACTCTAAAGAACATAAAGAATCTTGTATACCATAGCCCAGGGATGCAAGCTTAGTTCAACATATACAAATCAATAAATGTAATTCATCATATAAATATAATAAAGCATAAAATTACATGATTATCTCAATGCATATATAAAAATCATTCAACAAAATTTAGTAACCTTTTATATCAAAAAACACTGAAAAAACTAAGCATAGAGCAAACGTCTCTCAGTATCATAAAGGCTATGTGTGACAAAATATGGATGTATGTATGTCAACATCATAATGAATGTACAAAAAATCTATAACATTTCCTTTAAAATCAGAAACAAAGGAAGGATGTCCACTCTCACCACTACTGTTCAATATAGCTCTTGAAATTCTAGCCATAGTAATCAAGCAATGGAAGGAAACTAAAGGGACAAATAGAAAAAGAAGAAGTAAATTTAACTTTGCTTATTGATGACATGATTGTATACTTAAATACTCAAAAAAAAAAAAAAACTTCACCAGGAGAATTTTAAAACCAATTGACAAATTCAGAAAAGTAGCAGGATATATGGGCAACATACAAATATCAATACCTTTCCTATATTCTAGTAATGAATATGCTGAGAAATAAATGAGGAAAACTATTCAATTCACAGTAATCTCAAAAAAAATTAAATACTTGGGAATAAATCAAAGAAAGGGGATGATATATCTGTAAAGTGAAAATTATAGAAAACTGAAGAAAGAATTTGAAGAAGACTTTAGAAATTGTAAAAACTCCCCATGTTCTTGGATAGGCAGAAATAATATTTTCAGTATGGCCATGCTACCAAAAGTGATCTATAGATTCAACACTACCCCCCTCAAAATATGGATGTTCTTCAGAGAACTAGAAAAAAAACAGACCTCAAATTCATATGGAATAATAAAAGTCCCAAGATAGCCAAAGAAGTGCTAAGCAATAAAAGTGATGCCATAAGCACATAAAACCCCACATAAAAATCAACTCAAAGTGCATCAAGGATCTAAAAACCAGACCAGAAACACTACAACTTCTAGAAGAAAACATAAGGTCAAATCCAACCCATTCCAACAACTTCCTAAATAAGACTTCTAAAACTCAATAACTAAAATCAAGAATCAACCATTAGGATGTCATAAAATTAAAAAGACTCAGCATAGAAAGGGAAACATAGGCATGAATAAAGAGTCTGCAGAATAAGAGAAAATATTTGACAGTTACTCTTTGAACTGGTGACTAATATCCAGCATATATAAAGAAGTCAAAATCTTTAAACAATATAACCCAAACAATAAATGGCCAAAAGAACTAAACAGACATTTTTCAAAAGAAGCAATACAAATGGCCAAGGATGGTATAAACCAGTGTTCAACCTCCTTAAGAATAAAGGAAATGAACATCAATACTACAGTCAGAAATGCAATTATCAAAAATACAAATAATATATGCTGGTGAGGATGTGAGTGGAAAAGGTACACTCATACATTTTAGTGGGAATGAAAAGCATTACAACAACTTCAGGAAGCAGTATAAAGATTTCTGAAAAGAATAATAGTAGAACCATCTTATAACCCAGCTATGGAACTCCTTTGTATTTATACAAAGCAACTAAAGCAGCATACTATAGTGATACAAGCACATTAATGTTTATAGTGGTGCAATTCACAATAGTCAAGTTATGTAACCAACCCAGAATCCATCATTAGATGAATGGAGTAAAGAAATGTATATAAACACAATGGAGTTTTAATTAGCCATAAGAAGAATGAAATTATGGTGTTTACAGGAAATGGATGGAATTTGAGAACATCATGCTAAGTAAAATAAATCAGACTTAGAAAAAGGGTCAAATGCTTCTCTCATATAAAAAAAGCTAGAACAAAATAAGGGAAAAAGTCATGGGTATAATAACGATAGTGAGAAGATCAGTGGAATAGAAGGAGCATCAGAGTGAGGAAAGAGGGATCAGAAAGGGGAAGAAATGTGAAATAAATTTGACAAAGTTATGCCATAAGCATGTATAAATATACCACAGTGTATTCCAAATCACCAATCAAAATTAAATGAATAAATGAGTAAAAGAAAGACAAGCAGAGTAGAGGAAGGAAAATAGGAGAGAGGAGAGGGGTGAAGTGGGTGAGGAGGGCACCAGGGACCGAAATGGAGTAAATTCCATCCATTCATGTATGATTTTTTAAAAATGATGCCAACTATTATGTATAACATAATGCACTAATAAAGAAAAAGAGATCTTATTATGATTGATTCATCTCTAAATGTGACATATTTCTCTCTTGGGACATTTAAATGTTTATTCCTTATTCTTTAAGTTAGTTGTTTTAATTAGAATGTGTCATGGAGAGGTTCTTTTTATCTTGTCCCCTTGGGATTCTAAATGCCTTCTAAATCTGGTTGTTCATCATATTTCTAATATTTGGAATTTTTCTGGTATTACTTCACTAAAAATATTTTCAATGCCTTTATTTTTAGCCTGTAATTTTGCTACTTCCTCAATGACAATGATAATTAATTTGGTCTCTTAATGATGTTTCATAGTTTTGTATATTATGATCATTTTTTCTTTTTTTTTCTTTATTAGTGTTAGAATGTTCAAGGCCAATTTACTATGTCTTCAAACTCTTGACATTTTGTGTTCTGCTACATCTAATCTATTGGTGAACTTTTCAACTGAATTTTTATTCCATCTATTAAGTCTTTCAATTCCGATTTCTGGGTTTTTTAAATATTCTCTTTGTCTTTATTCAAATGTTCTTTCACATTATACATTTTCTCCATTAATTCAGTTTTTGAATGTTTTGAATCATTTGAACAATTTACTTTTGTAACTATTTGTCTTGGATTTATTTACTTTATTATCTATGGTGATTCCATTATTGGGAGGCTATAAACATTTGCTGGCACCTTCTTGTCCTCTTTATTTTGTAAGGTTTTATATTTACTCACATGTCGAGATGGATACCTTTTCCTGTTTCATGTCAGGATCTTGTAGTGAGTAGTTATCTTTTTATAATAAGCACTGGGCTTGGAGTATATAATTTCAACATATCCAGGCAGAATAATCAATGTGTTAAGTTCAATCATGAGTACCACTTTTAGAGGAGAGAGTAACTGCTAGTTGTAATAGTAATGTAAGAGCAAAACATGCATCAATATATGCTAAAAATATTAAAACTAAGATCTCTATAGCAGTTTTATCTAAAGAACAGTTGAGTGAGAAATATTATATATATAATAGGTTGAAAAGCTTAAGCATTAATGATGATAAATTAATTGAATTGTATCAAAGGATAAAATAGGGAAAATATAGAAAGGATAAAAAATGAGAAAATATAGAAAAGGGTAGGGAAGGGAAAAAGAAGATAAAAGAGGGAAAAAAGGTTGAAGGAGAGGGGAAGGGAATCAAGATTAGAAAAGAGATATCAAGTGAGGGTCCAACTAATTGTCCTAACACACAAAATTAGAACTCAGAAAGAACACAACATGGGAATATGCTAGAAATCAGTTTATGTAGAGCAATTAATGCAATAACACTCATAGAAAATTCCATTATATTCTTGGTGAGTGTTTTTAAATGGAAACATTACTTTCTTGGGTTTTAATTTTAAAATGTCCCAGCTCTGAAGAAGTCAGTGTGACATAAATATCACATAATGTGTTTGTTCTCAGCTCTGACCTAAACCAGTCAAACTTGTTAGGGTGGACTGTATGTTGAATTTCATCCTCTTCTTACTTGGTAGCATGTGTTGTCGGTTTCATAGCAGATTTTACCCTCAACAAGACTTTGTTATTGCCACTAGGGATGGGTGTGTATGTCTGGCAGGACATACAACTTGTGGATTAATCCAGGTTTCAATGAACTCTTTGTTCCAGTACCCTCAGTCCATGAGCTGGGTGGAGGTTTATGGAATATGTCAGTCTATCCTTCAAATCATTCTAGATATTGGGGAGATGGTGCAATGCCAGTGGTAGGAGGTTGAAGCATCACCACTTTTCACCCAACTCTGAAGTATGATAACTCCACCCACCCCCTGACAGCCATGCACCTTATCCCTGAGCTCAGACTGCCAATTTCATTTGAAATTGTCTTTTGCTCCTCTCTGTTCTGCGGACTTGCAAATCAGAAGCCATAGCTCCTGTCACTGCCTGAAACTTCTTCCAAGTCTGTGTTATGGTTTTATATCTCTGTCTGAAAAACCAGCCTCTATCTCAGAGCAAAGCCTGTCCAAGGAAGGGGCATGACCTTAGTCCTTGGAAAAACCCACAGAGCACTCCTAAGCACATTCCCACACTGCTAAGTTGTTTATCTACAAATAACAGGAGAGATCTGTGCCAGGTGTCCCTGACTCAGTCAGGCTAGGTGGGGATCCATAGCAGCCCCCTAGCAGCCACCAATCAGCATGAGACAGGGAAATACCTGGGATGCCAGATGACCCTCCCAGTGGTTTATGGTGTTGGGAAACCATGTAGTTCAGCAGGAACACCCCTCTTGGCTTAAACCAATCAGTTCAAATGAATCCCCCTCTTGTAGTAACCAATCACCCCTACCCACCTTGTTCCCACCAGTGAATGTGCTAATCATGTTTTAGAGTTGTTATTTGATTTTCCTGCGGTGTGTGATGATTTGCTAAGGGATGCTATAATGTATGTGAAGTCCCTGCCCTCTCCAAAAAATGTATAAAAATGCTGCAAACCCTGGGCTCAGGGCCTCTCAGCGTCACCAGTTACTGTGTGTGCGCGCGGAGGACCAAGCTAGCTCGCAATAAACACCTCTTTGCTGCTTACATCGATCTTGGGTCTCTGGTGGTCTTTGGGGGTCCTGAATTCGAGCATAACATGTCTACCAATCCAGTGGAAAGTAAAGCCCAAGTGGCTGTTTGTTCTTTGGGACTCAAAAGTCAAGAATACCAAAAACAATACAAAAAAGAATTTAAAAGATGGCATGATAAGCACAGGCAAACTATAGTGCTTTCTAATATTCCACTCAGGAACTTCAGTATTTTTAAGCTGTTGTCACTTATCCACTTTCATTAACTCTATTAGAAACTTCTGGACTTTCTCCCTCACTAGCTCATCAATGTATGTGAGACTTATTTTCTGCCCCAACTGTGAAGTTTCTGAACAACACATGCATATCTTTATGTGGAAGGATTTGCTTTGACTCATTGGAGGGGAGCTTCTCTTCCCTCACTGAGTTCCCACACTTTTGGCACTGCCATAGTATATTCCTTTTTATTAGTTCCCTTTTTACCTAGAAACCCATTATTCTGGATTCACCAAAATAGCTAGCTCTCTGGATTACCTTCCCGTGTAGTCCCACAGGCTTCCTACTTCAATATGCCAGCATACAATGGTTATTTTGTATCATTCTTGGGGAGCAGTTAACATATTGTGGGGTCATCTTATCTGCCACTTTTATTCTCAAAACTTTATATTATCTTCTTTTATTTATTTACTCTTTGGCATCATTTGGTTTCAATTTGAAGGGTTCCTTTTAGGATTTCTCATTGGCATGTAGTGAATTCCCTCAGCTTTTGTTTATCTTGAAATGTATTAATTTCTTCCATTGTACATTAATCATTATTAATATATTAATTTCTTTAACTTTGAAGTACACGTTTGCTGATATAGTATTTTCAGTTGATATTTTTTGAGCTCTTTAAATATATAATATTCCAATACCTTCTAGTTTGTGAGGTTCCTGCTGAGAATTCTCTTTATGATCTTATAAAGGTTCATATTATATATAAGGAGTCACGTTTTTCTTGCTTCTTTCAAGACTTTGTCTTTGATTTTGTGAAGTGTAATAATAATGTGTTTCAATATGGGTCTCCTTGAGTTTATCCTTCTTGCAGTTTTTTTAAGATTCTTGTATTTATATACCATTTCCTCCTCAAACTTCGGAAGATTTTAGTAATTATTTATTCAATAAAATTTTCCTGTACATCTATACTCTATATATTGATCTGTTTGATGATGATCTTTAGGCCATGATTCCTTTTTATCCTTATTTATCCTTTTCTTCCTAATGCTTGATCATTTCAATTTACCTGCTGTTGGGTGCAGAGCAGGCTGAACTGTGTTGTCTGCAGGGCAGGCTGAACAGATGTTGGCTGCAAGATAGCCCACGCACTCAAACACCCCTCTATCTGGTCCTTTATCACCTGTTTGCCTCAAGGCTGAACACTTAACCCCCCTTGGGCCAACAAGGCAGCTTGCAGACCCAGAGGCCCCATTAGATTTGGGCTATAAAAACTCCCTCCTGCCAGGCCCCCCTCTCTCTTGCTCTCTCTCTCTCTCTCTCTTGCTCTCTTTGTCTCTCTTGCATGTGCTCTCTGTCTCTCTCTTGCTCTTGCTCTCTCTCTCTTCATCTCTCCTCTTCCCTTCTCTTCTCTTCTCTTCTTCTTCTTCTTCTTCTTCTTCTTCTTTCTCTCTCTCTCTCTCTCTCTCTCTCT
>NW_026000305.1:6224573-6230255 GCF_001458135.2 Marmota marmota marmota | reverse complement strand
TTTTTTTTTTTTTTTTTTTTGCTATGTGGTAAAGTGAATTTTCTAGCACCATCCACTAAATCTCTGAGACTGGACCCACTCCCAAGAGATAGAATTAATTCATTCATGAGGGTGGAGCCCCATGGCCTAATTGGTTTTCTTTGTTCCCTCTTAAAGTTCGCTCTTTTTTTTTTCTTTCAGAATCTTAAAGTTCACTCTTAACATCACTGCACAGTGACCATGCTTCCAGCACATGAAGCACCGCATGGTTTGGATAAACTGTTTCCAAACTATAAGAGTATATTTAGTTTCCACCATTCTACTCCTTTTATCTTATTTATTTATTTATTTATTTTTGGTGTGTGTGTGTGTGTGTGTGTGTGTGTGTGTGTGTGTGTGTTTGTACCAGTTTCCCCTTAAGCATTGATGCTTTTTAATAGTTTAATTTTCCTAAGTGTCTCACCCCTTTTTCTTTTGTATCGCTCAGCCAATAATATCTTGCCTTCCAGGACTGACAGTCCCCCTGCAGTTCTTTCTTGTATAGCACTTCCTGACACCAGTTTTAGCAACTTTCAGCCTGATAACCAATTTATGCCAACATTCCCATCAGCATTCCAATTCAGCCAAAACAGAAATCAACCCCTCTAGTAGCTCTAAAACAAGGCAGATTATTTCTAGCAATTTTCACTCTTTTCCTTCTGCTCTGAAGAAGGAGCCGGGAATTGATCAATTCTCTCCTGGGTGTGCCTTGCTATACAAAGGAGGAACTGAGGCAAGTTTGAACAAAAATACAATAAAATTTTGAGTGAAAATTTTTTGTGGTTAAGTATTTGTATGGCTGCTTCAGCTTTTTAACTGGTTACTAGTGATCTCTCAAAATTGTTTTGGTGTATATATTGTTGCTTATTCAGTGTTTTCATCAGGGAGTGAAAGCCTAGAGCATGATAGTCCACCATCTTGCTGACAAGATCCTGTATTTCATTCTTTTTTGTTGCTAAATATTATTGTATCATTTTACACGTGTCACATTTTATTTATCCCTTACATTGATGGACATTAAGGACATTTCTGCTTTTTGATTACTGTGACATAATGCTGCTATAAACATTTATATTCAAAGTTTGGTATGGACACATATTTTCTTCTCTTTTCAGAATATATCCAGGAGGGTAATTACTAGGTTGTGTGGTAATTCTTTGTTAACTTTTTGAGGAACTGCCAGACTGTTTAAGAACTGGCTGCACCATTTTACACTTTTTTTTTACTCTGAAGACTGATGTAGATCTGTACATATCAAACAATAGAAAGACCATAAGGTATCTATTTAGCTTAATTTAAATGTTTACTTTAAACAGCTGTAAAACTGACCCGATGACCCATCTCCAGGCTCTGACAAATGACATAGTACAGAAAACAGCAAAGACAGACCATGGCCAAATAACATGAAATCACCTTACATTTTTGCAAAAAAATATTCTAAATTTCAAAATACAAAGTACTTACACATGCTATCTGCTTTCTTTTATTTTGAATTGGCTTTTAAATACCTCTAATTTCTCAAAATGCAAATGATACAAAAAGTGGTAACAGAATTTGATACAAAGAATATAGCACTGAAAATAAGAAACTCAAGATTCTAATATTAACTCTGCTATCAAATCAGAGTAAAATTTTACGAAAAGGGAGTTAAGGAGCTGAAATAAAAATTTCTGAGGAAAAGACAAAGAAGGCTAACGTGTTTTAGGTACTTGGTGTTCATATGCTGATTTAGGTCAGGGTGTGGAAACAGGAATGTGTTAGCAGTTGAAAAGGAAATATTAATTAGACTGGGATTAGTTCTTGGAGGAAATGAAGGTCCAGGAACGCTATGTATCTCTTGCATGCATTTTGTTTCAGACATTTTTCCCAACATTTCCAAAGTTTATTAGTATTGTAAGGGACCTGCAAACGATGGAGGAAGAGACCACCAAGAGACCGTCTCATGCAACAGCAAAAGGGGGTTTATTGAAGATCCAGCGCGCTGGGGCTCCGTGCTCACTCAAGAAGGGAGAGCGTCCAAGAGCCCCGAGAACAACTTGTGCAGGGTTTATATACATTTTTTAGAGAGAGCAGGGACTTTACACACATCATAGCCCCCTTTTAACAAATCATCATACACCGCGGGAAAATTAAACAACAACTCTCAAACATGATTAGTACATTCATTGGCGGGAACAGGTCGGGCAGGGGTGATAGGTCAGTCCTAAGGTGGGGTATACATTCAAATTGATTGGTTTAGACCCCGGGGTGCGTACATGCTGAGCTGCACGGTCAGGGTCATTAAGCAACTAGGTGGTCAAGGGGGGGGATTTTGACACACATCTAATGGGCAGTTCCGGGAATTATCTTAACTGCCACAGGAATTTCAGGTTCTGAGTGCAGCTTAGAAACTTCACAAAACCTGGTCCTTTACATTTTAATTTCAATTTCTTTTATCCTTTCAGTATCCTCCAAAACTGCAAACCATCCTACTTCAAAAGAAACAACTGTGCCTTCAGACAATGATTACACATAAGTCTTATGCATAATTTTATAGAGAGTTTTGACAACTCTGCCCTGTGCTACTGGAAGCAGCTCAGTAAATGTATTAGTTATGGCCTGAAGTTACTCAGAGGGAAGAAACCCATTTAAATGTTAGCACTGTAAAATTCTCTGGATAAATTCCATATAGTCAGGCTGAGTGAAATAAGAATGTATGATAGCATAGATTTTTTTAAAATATTTTTTAGTTGTACATGGACACAATATCTTTATTTTTATTTATTTAACATGGTGCTGAGGATTGAACCAAGGGCCTCATGCCTGAGAGACAAGCACTTTACCACTGAGGCACAACCCAAGCCCAGCATAGGTATTTTTAACAAGGTAAATAAAACTGCCACTAGTCAGTTGTCACAATATGAAATGCCATAATAAAATAAAATTGTTTCCTTTATTTTTATTTTCATATAATATGTTTTACAATATATTCTTATTATATTTCCGTATTTAATATTCAATTTGTTAGTGGAGCAATCTTTTAAAGGAGGCATTTGAACTTGCTCTTATTTTTAAGACATGAATTTAATTTTCAGTAATCACAAATATTATTTCAGTAAACTGTCTCATCTTGTGATTAAATGAAATAACAAAATTAAGCAAACTGAGAAGACTTGAAAAGAGCGCTAAAGATAATGGTGAATATTTGCCCATCTGGAAATCATACAGAGTAATATGTATAAACAATACAAGGTCTAATGTGAATACATTCCATCAAGTGCCAAACAGGTGTTTCATACAACAGAAATTCTGACAAACAAGAATTTTTGAGAATCAACTTTTCAAAAGGGGAAACTAGAACATTGTCAGTTTTAGGTATACAATGAATAATCACATCCAGAGCTTTCCATAATGTACCATAATTATAGACACTGAATGGGAAAAAAAAACAGGAGGAAATGTTTCATGAAGCTATTTCTTATAAAATTTTGAGGGGGGAAATGTTGTCAAATCTGGAAAGCACTTTTAAAGGCATTTCTATCAGCTGTGATAAGCATTATTCTGATGTATTGTAATGACAAGAAATTGAACTTACTGAGAGAGGCACTACAGAAAAGCTATTTCTTAGGATAGGAAATGTATTGTAAATTACTAAGCACATGTATTTGGTGTAAAAAAATGGGTTTGAATTATGATTAAACAAGAACACATATTCACATTTAGACTGAAGCAAAATGATGAAAAACATACATAACATGAAACAATAAGAAAAAGAAAGCTAAAGTAGTTACATTAATATCAGACAATCAACTTTAAAACAAGGAATATTACCAGAAATAAAAGAGGGATATTTCTTTATGATAAGAGTCAATTATCAGGACAACATAATAATTTTAAGTATGTATACATCTAATAACAGAACTTTAAAACACCTTGAGAAAAAAACTAAAAGATGAATGGAAAAACAGAAAATCCCCCAAATTTAGATGAACATTCTAATAGTCTGTTCAGAAAAAAAAGTTATAAACAAGAGAAAAATTAGTAAATATATAGAAAATAAGAAGATACCAGTTATTTTAGCCTAATTTACATTTATAAAGCACTGCACTTATAAACTTGAGAATGCACTTCTGTTTAACTGCTCACAGTATATTTACGAAAACAGACCACACTCTAGGCAATACAACAAGTCTTAATAAAAAACACAACTAAAACTATTACAGTGTATGTACATTCTGTGACCACTATTTAAATGGATTAGATATCAATAGCAATGGTGTGGAGAGAAACATAAAGTATTTTATGATTAAGTGAACAAAAATACCTAAGGAAATACACAAAAGTAATTACAAAACATTTTGAAATAAATATAATTATCTAAAATACAGGGTTCTGTGGGAAAAGTAAAGAAGGGAAAAATTTACAGTTTTAAATACTTCCAATGGAAATAAAAACATTTAAATAAAATTACCCAAGTTTTAAACTTTAGAAGTTAGATAAGGACAAGCAAATTTACATAAAAGTAAAAATAAGTAAATACAAAGAGTGTAAATCAATGAAATAAAAAACAAATAACAAATACATTTTAAAAGCCAACTTTATTTGAAAATAAAAAATAAATAATTCTCCCAATACTAATAAAGAGAGAAAACACATGTTGCAATTAACTATTACAAATGAGGGGGATATCCCCACAAATTTTAACTTAATAAAAGTATAATAATAAAATAATAAATTAAAGCAAACAAATTTTAAAACATATATAAAGTGCACAAGCTACTTAAAAATACATGCTACCAAATGAACAAAAGTTAAAAACATTATGCAGCTGGATGTGGTGGCACACACATATAATCACAGCAACTCAGAAGTCTGAGACAGGAGGATTGCAAGTTTAAAGCCAGCGTTGACAAATTAGTGAGACTCTGTAAAGGAACACCTGTGGAGGAATACCTGTGAGGAGGCGCACAAAGAACAGACACAGAGACACAAGATACCAGCAGAAAGACAGGATGGAGAGGAGACAGTGAAGTAGTGAAGAAGAAGAAGGGAAGTGTCCATTCCTTCCAGCCTGGGAGTTTATTAACTCAAAGAACACATATTTCCCATTACCATGACTATATTCTAATTAGTATTTCTTTAACCTTGAGTGCTAGCTAACTGAGATAAGGTCCAGGTTAATACAAACACAGAACTTCTCACACCCAAGGATGTTACTACAGAAACAGGTAGTGAATCCACATAGTTATCTTAATAGCCTCAGAGGGAAACTGCTGGGCATTTCAGTCACCAAGAGTTTGCTCACAGGGAACACTTCCCTGTCTATTTCCACGGTCAGAATAACTACAAGACTTTGTCTCAAAAAGAAAGGGAAGGATTGCTGGGAGCATCTCCCTGGTAAAGCACTATGAATTTCATTCGCATTACTGAAAAAGAAAGAATTATGCTAAGTGATATAATTCAGTCACACAAATAACATAATTGTATAACTCTTTTTCTCTCTCTCTTTCTCTCTCTCTTTTTTTTTCTACTGGGGATCAAAGATCCAACCCAGTGTTAGGTGCAGGACAGGCTGAGTAAGCTGTCTGCAGGGTATGCCAAACAAAGTTAGCTGCAGGATGACCTGGCCGCTCAAACTCTCGGTCTGGTTCTTTATCAACTATTTGCTTCAAGCCCAAACGCCCA
>NW_026000305.1:6209464-6223036 GCF_001458135.2 Marmota marmota marmota | reverse complement strand
TGCTTTGCATTGGGACTTGAGATGCTTTATTAAGGCTGGGAGGGGCATCCGAGGGGTAGAAGAAGAACTATCAAGGGCCTGAAATAAACTGCTGAAAGAAGATTCCTGAGTGTTGCGTCTTCCTTGCGGGCAAGGGGTTGCGACATGTATGGGTGTAGCTTTTTCTTAATTTGCAGTATTTGAAATCTAAATCAAGATGAAAGGCCACTACAGAAGTAATGGAAATATGCACTAAATTTAAGTCCCATTTGTAAGCAAAATCCACAAGATGTTAACCCAACATGGGATTAAATACAAGTTACAGGGGTGCATCAAACCCTTGAAGCAAAGGTCTATGTTATGGTTTTAAAATATCATGATGACACAGTTTTCTATTATCATGTATATTTACACTTTAGCCTAACTTTGATAGCATCTCCTTATTTTCCTTTAATATGCTCTCAGTGAGATTCTATCCAAGTGCAAATATTATCTAACAATTCTAGCAGATATATCCCCTTCTCATGAGAAGTTCACTTGAACTTTTCAAACCTGAAAACTCACCTTTTCTCCTCTATGTTCTTTTTAGTTGATTTGACAGATAATTGTTCAAAATAATAGATGTGGAAAGTTGAAGAAGCTGGAAGCCAAATCTTCCATGATAGCCCTCCCAACTGACATAATAAGTTGAGCCGATATTAATGTGAAAAACATCTTTCATATGAGCTAATTAGGTGAGCGAGTATAATAAAATGAAAAGACACATTGAAGAATGCAGGAAGAAAACAGTTTCCCATTCATTCCTCCCAAAATTTCAAGTAGCCCATCATGGAGAGGACAGCCTTCAGCTTAGGGAAGGGACAGTTAAGTCCATCCTTAGCCATGTTGGCTCATCACAATGAAACCAGTGCTAGGAAAAAAGCCCTAAAATCCCCTCTGTTAGGCAAACACACAGGTTGTTCCACTGAAACTGTCATAGGCTAAATAGCTTAGTAACTCTACCACCTCTTTTTTAACCTAAGGTGGAAGAACAGGGAGCAATATTCCAGCTACTGGGGAGAAGGGCGTGAATACTAACACAAAATTATGTCTCAAAAACAAATGCCAAGCCCTCTACAATTAAACTAGGAATCCAGTGGAAACTGGAGACCCCAAATGCAGTCCAGAGCTCAGGAACAGAGCCTTCAGATGGACCCTAGTATCAAGCAGAGACTTGTGCATTGGTGGAACAAACCCAAGTTTTAGTAACAACAGTTCCAGCTTTAGCAAGAACCTAGAACACATATTCTCCTCTCCCAAGATTTGCAGGCCACTTTGGCTGTAAGACTCTGGTGTGACCCAAATTATCACAGTCTTTTATTTTATTTTATTTTATTTTATTTGGCACCAGGTATTGAACCCAAAGGGACTTTACCACTGGGCCACATTCCCGGCCTTTATTATTATTATTATTATTATTATTATTATTATTATTATTTTGAGATAGGGTCTCATTAAGTTGCTTAGAGTCTTGCTTGTTACCTTTTTGCCTCATCCTCCTGATTTGCTAGGATTACATGTATTTACCACCAAGCCTGGCTGCTCCAGTCTTTATGTCCATGGGACTATACTTAACCCATCCCCCAATCTCAGGCAGGACAGCTATAGACAGACTACTACTCAGACATGTATCTATAGAACTTCCTTAGAATCAGGAAGATAACTGTGTCCTGGTGGGATAGACACTTGCTTTGGACTGTATTACTGTCAGCTTTAGAAAAAGCCCTGATGCACCACTAAGACCGTGTGGGTCCTTGAAGCTATGAGTCTCAAACCTAATAACAGGCAAAACTAACAGCTGAAATCTCCAGGTTTGCCTGCAGATGGACCCTCTGGAACAGCTCTAGTGCCAAGGGAAGATACAGCTCTAATCTATTAGAACATAACCTGTTGCTGGTTGCAAAAGTCTTACAACACAAGTCCACATCAGAAACAAGGACCCCATAGCATCATGGGCCTGGGGCATAACCCAGCGTTGGGTTGATCTTTGTGGGCTGTATACTCATGATATGACACAGCTTGATGGATTTGGTAGCTCCAGTTGTGACATAGGAGCCTGAGACTGGTGAATCCACAGTAAAATCTTCTCAGAACTAGGCATGATTCTGCAGTATCTCCAGAGACTAATATAGCATTGTATAGTATAGTACCCATCAACTATTATCTTTTGGGAAGGCATCCAAACTTATCCTGGACTCAGTGAGAGACTTGTATATACAGACTTCTCTCACTAGGTGATGTTCTATTTTTTTCTGAACAATATACCAACAATGTATTTGGGACTAAACTAGGCTTGAATGGCCCACAAGAACTGAAACCGTGACAACAAATTAACAGAAGACTCCCAATAAACCTGGCACTAGACATCAACCCATGCTGAAATAGTGGAAGTAATTAATGGCTTTGAGAAAAGAAGCAACCTGCTTCAGATTTATGGAAAGACAGACAGCACACAAACACACACACACACACACACACACACACAAACACAAGACAGATCAGGAAGACTGGAGTAAATGTCTCATCCTGATTGTTCAATGCCCATATAATAACAATCGACAAGAGCATTCAGGAAACAGTGACCTCACCTAGTCTTCAATACAATGTGCCCAAAACTGACCAAGCAGTAATCAGTATAGTAGACCTTTTGGATACAGAATATATTAATGAAACTCAATGAGCTTGACAAAATCATAGAGAAACATCCCATTACTCTGACAAAGATATTGTACACGAATATGGAAGCAGTTAAAATATCAAACAAGTTATTGAACTGAAAAACAAACACACTTAAATTGAGAATGATATCAAAATTATCAACAGTGGGATAGAACAAATATAAGAAATAATTACTGATTTCAAATACTGACTGTCTGATGGGCTGGGATATATAGCTCAGTTGGTAGAGAGCTTCCTTTGCATGCACACGGCTCTGGGTTCAATCCCCAGCACCATACACACACACACACACAAAAAAAATCAAATACAGAGTGTTTGAAAATACATAGTAGAAAGAGAAAAACAATGAAGGAATGAAGTAGCTTATGGAAACTTTGTGGCAATATTAGAAGAACAACTATCAGATAAATGAAGTTCAAGATGGACTTGAGAATATAAAATAGGTAAAAAGTAAATTCAAGGAAATGATAACAGAACTGTATCAATAATATCTACTATACATATCCAAATATAGAAAAATGAAAATTCACTAGTCAATATAATTCCATCAAGTCTATATCAAGACCTCTTATAGTAAAGCTCTCACAGGTGAAAAATAAAGAGAAGATACTCAAGGCTGCAAAACAAGGAAACAGATGACATATAAGTGTCCTAAATTGCCAGATATCCAACTTCTCAGCAGAAAGAAACCTTAAGGGTCAAGAGAAAGTGGTTTGAAATTTTCAGCGTAATAAAGGAAAAATACTGTCAGTTCAGAGTACTGTAACCAACAATGACATTCTTTTTTAATATTTTAGTTGTAGATAGACACAATACCTTTATTTGATTGATTTATTTTTATGTGGTGCTGAAGATCAAACCCATTGCCTCCGTGTGCTAGGCATGCACTCTACCACTGAGCCACAACCCCAGCCCAAACAATGTCATTCTTTAGAAATGAAAGATGGATAAGGACATTACCAAACAAAAGCTTACAGAATATATTTCTATCAGACCTGTTCTACAAGAAATACTAAACACAGTTCTTCAAACTGAAAGAAAAGTAATTAATGAGTAAAAGAAAACATAGGAACACATAAAGATCTAGGATATAAAGAACTGGTTCTTTTAAGAGAAAGATCTAAAAAATGAATCCTCCTCTAGACTAAGAAATGGAGAGAGAATAATATAATATATAAAATCACAAGTAAAAGAGATACATTACATCTGACATCACAGAAATACAAAATATCATTACAGATTATTATTAACAACTATAGGACAACAGATTTGATAATCTGTAAGAAATTGTCAAATTCCTAGGTACATACACCTGACAAAGAATGAATCATGAACAAATAGAATACCTGAATTGACCAATAACAAGTAACAAGACTGAATCAGTAATAAAATCTTACCATCACAGAAAAGTCCAGGACCACATGGCTTCTCTGCTAAATTCTATGGAACATTCAAAGAAATAATATCAATTTTCCTTAAGTTATTCCAAAACATGAAGGAGAAAAAAATTTTTTCAAATTCATTATTTGAAGACAGCATTAACCAGACAATAAACTGGATGAAGGTTAAACCAAAAAGAGAAAGAAAACCAAAAGGAAAAGAAATAAAGAAAACTACAAGCCAATAATAAATATAAATATAAAGGCAAAATTCTAGCAAACTGCATTAACCAGCAAATTAAAAAGATGATTCACCATGATCAAGTGGGATTCAAGGATACAAAGATAGTTCACCATAAGCAAATCAATATATGTGATACACCACATCAAAAGAATGAAAGACAAAAATCATATGATCATTTCAGTTAATGCATAAAAGGCTTTTGATAAAATTCAGCATCCTTCATGGTAAAAACACTGGACAAATTAAGTAAAGAAAAGATATACTTTAACATAATGAAGATTATTTACATTACATCACCTTTTAACACTATGAGAGAATATTTTAATGAAACTCAAAGAGCTTGATGAAATCATAGAGATCCTATATCTCTGCAGGATCTAGAACAAGAAAAGGATGTCTACTCTTGCTCTTTCATTTAACATAATTCTGTAAGTCCTATACAGAAAAATTACGCAAGAGAAAAATTAAGAAAATGCAAATTAAAAAGGAAGAAATCAAATTATTATGGTAACTGACATGGTCTTATTTAAAGAAACCATCAAGAATCTCACTAAGAACTAACAAAAGCATTCAGCAAATTTTCAAGATAAAAGTCAACATTCAAAACTCAGCACCAGAGCTAAAGTCCATAGTAAATCATCTGAGCTAGAAATCAATGTATTTACAATAGCTCCAAAAAAATTAAAACACCTAGGAATTAATTTAAGTGAAGATGTAAAACATCACTAAAAATGATAAAACTTTGATAAAAGAGAATTAAAAGGGTATTAAAATATGGAGGACATCCATATTCATGGATAGGAAAATCAGTATTTTTAAAACTGTCCATAATACACAATGCAATTTATATATTAAAAGCAATCCTTATCAAACAAAATTCCATGGAATTATTGAAGAATCAATGGGAAACAATCCTAATGTTTTCAGGGAACCACAAAAAAATCTCTGCATAGTCAAAATCATCTTGAGGAAAAGAACAAAATAGGAGGCATGACAGTAACTTACTTCAAAACATTTTTTAAACATGTAGTCTTCAAAATAGGATAATATTAGCATTAAAACAGACATATAGATAAATGGAACAGAATCAAGAGCCTTAAAATAAAATCATGCATCTATAGACAACTGATTTTACAAAGATGCTAAGAATATACATTTTCCAATGAACAGCCTTTATAATAAATGGTGCTGAAAAAATTGGAACTCTATATGAAGAAGAATGAAGCTAGACCCTCTCCCTTACCAGTTTAGAATAGAATAACTTAAATATAAAGCCTTAATCTATGAGAAAACATAGTTAAATGCTTCAGAATATTGGAATGGTTGAGGAGTTTTTTAAACAAGTACTCAAAAATACAGGAAGCAAAAGCAAAATAGACAAGTAGAATTACATCAAACTCAAGAGCTTCTTTAAAACAAAGAAAGCACTCAAAAGAGTACAGAGACAACCTAGGGAATGGGAGAGAATATTCACAATATGTGCATCTGATAAGGGTTGATAGCAAGAATATATTAAGTAACTCCTAAATGACAAAAAAATTAAAATTTTGCAATGGGATAGACAAGAATTTGGCACATTAAAGGAAGAATGCACTTCCTAGCAGTTCCTCAACAACAGACTTAAAAAGCAGAAAGACTGTGCCTCAGCGAGGTAGGTTATAAAGGGAACTCACTGAAACTTAATACTGGACTGTCAAAGAAGGTACAGAGTCACAGAAAGTCAGAAAATTTGAATAGCATATAAGAAACAATATGTTATATATACACACCAGGTTGGTTGAGTGGCAATGTCCACTGATGGGAGGGGGAAACTCAGGCAGAGAGCAAAAGAGGACAACATGGCAGATAGCAAAATTAATTAATGTTTGGCTTGGGGGAACCTGACACAGGGAGGCTGATCTTAATGAACACAGAGTTGTTGAGGATAGTGTTTCAGTTAAACCAACCAAAAATTGCTCATGCCCTATTACTCTTTCTAGGAAGGAATTGAGATTGATGGCCCAGAAAATGACCATGGGTGCAGTGTAGAAACTATATTTAAGCACTGCATTACAGAGAGCAGAGACAGATCAAGAACATGGGAAGGAAGCTGCCTGTAGTAACATGTTATGACTTGCAGAGTGTGCCTGAATCAGAGTGACTGAAGTACCCTCTAAAAATTACACCTGGCACAGGTAGGCTCCAGATAACAATGAGAGAAAGTTCCCTTTGTGGTAGATACCCTAGAAGAGCTATTGGGAAAATGTCTACAGCAACCACACAGGAATATCCACACTCCAGGGTGGACAAATCATAATTCACATTCATAGGGTTGAATATGAAACTTGTGGAGGTTTATGCCTAAAATCAGATTTTACAAGGCCTCAGAGATCCAGATATCCAGCTGAGAATGGCATCTCTCCAGCAAAAGAGGTCACGGATCAAACCTCAAATACCCTTCAACAAATGCCAAAAAGTTCACCAAAGATTAAACCCAACTACTAAAACTTTCAATTTGGAACTCTGCATCACCCCCACTATAGAAGTGCACAGTTGTCAGCACTGCCCAGTCTATCCCATCCTATAATGAAAGACTGAAAACCGAAATCTATTACAAGTGAGTGACAGCTATGTGAAAAACACAATGACATTTGACTTAACAGCTCCCTAGCTTCTGCCCCAATTACTGCAGAGTAAGAAATAAACATGAATAAGTAAAATCCATCCCTGCCAACAGTTTTGATGGATGAAGTAAGATTTTTTTCTCTCTTTTGTCTTTTTTTTATTTCATCATTTCTCCATAGTACCATCTTTTTTCAAATTTTAACTTTAAAAAAAGCTTCAAACATCATGCCATTGTGTTGTATTTTTTTTTTTACTTTTTTTCACATTATGCATGATTTTGGGAGTGTGTTCTCACTGAATGGAAAGGATAAAAATATATATGCATATTTTTATAATTTTACTGTTACAATAATATCTTCCTTCTGCACTTGTTTATTATTTAGTACTGGTTTGACTTAGGTGTGGTATAATTATATGAGGGTTTGAGTTGTTTTGATTTTACATTTGCTGATTTGTTCATATCTAGTTCTTATCTCTCTCATCTTCATTTCTTCACTTTCCTTCCACACTAACAGCCAAATTGTCCTGTTCCCTCTTGATCTCTTTCTTTTTCATTGCTTTCAGTCAATTTTTTATGCCTCCTTCTTTATAGCTAACATCTGCTACCTATCTCCTGCCTCTCCTATGATCATTTTTTAAATATTTTAAACTTTTTTCTAGCCTTCCTACCCTATTTTCTCTTTACTTATGAAACTGTAATATCTCTAAAAATTAGAATTATATATTTTATGTAATACCTACCCCAAATATCTTGTTGTGACTAATACAGTGTACAAACTTGTAGATACCTGCTTTCATTGTTGGTTATTATGTTAAATGCTGGTATCAACTTTCCTATACAATTGTCACTTAGTGCTGCAGATGTCAAAGTAGACACCAGACATTTATCTTACAACAATTTATCTATTGCTGAATTTATGCTATTTCTGGATTCCTCCTTATTCTAAGAGGAATTGGAAAGTGAGTGTGAGACTTCAAGGTCGGAGAGTAGAAATTTGCTGCTAAAAAATACAAGCAACCCAGCAAAGCAGCAGTGATTCTCACCCCACACATGATCTAGCCCCACCTGAGCCTTGACATTATGTCAACTCACAGAATTGAGGAAACAAAAACTCCAAACCAATAATCAGGCCCCCAGGAATAAAAAACAGAGAGGGACCTTAAGTCCCACACCATGAAAACTACCCATATATCAAAAATAGAGAGAAGTCCCAGAACAAAAAACGATTACTACACACAAAAAGGAAATGCAAACCAAAGAGGAAGGGGAATACACCTCAACTGATGTGCAAGACCTCTAAAAACATGAGAAAATAGGCAAACAAATATCCCCCCAAAATTCACAATTCCTTAACAAAAATTACAGAGAAATGGAAGTGGAAGAAATTCTAGAGACAGATTTTAAAAAACTGATTATTCTGTGTATGGGGTGAAGGTGGGAGTTCATAACCCACTTGAATCAAAGTGTGGAATATGATATGTCAAGAAATTTGTAATGTTTTGAACAACCCACAATAAAAAATTTAAAAAAAACTGATTATTAAAATGTTCAATGAAGAAGATCTAAGGAATTAATTAAGGGAGAAATGCAAAAGGTAAAATACTATTTTAATAAAGAACACAGATTTTGAAAATAAGTCATTAAGAATTCCTGGAAATGAAAGACACAATGTATCAAATTAAAAGCAACACCAACAGCTTAGATTGCATACAAAAATAGAACTTTGGCCCTTCAAGACAGAACTTCAGGCCTTGAAGACATGGCATATAAACTTGAGTACATGGTAGGCAATAAAGGGGGAAAATGATAGAACATGGTAAGAATATATGTATAAGAACTCTGGGACACCATCAAGAGACTAAACCTGAGCATCACTGGGAAAGAATAGAACATGGAGATACAAGCTAAAAACATTAGGAACATGTCCAGTAGAATAATAACAGAAAACTTTCCCCATATCAGAAATGAAATAGACATCTACAAACAAGAAGCATACAGGAAATCAAATAGACCATATCAGAAAAGGAGTTTTCCATAACACATAATAACCAAAATGGCTAACATAGAAAATAGGAAAAGAAGATTCAAAGCAACAAGAGACAAACATCAACTTAAATTTAGAGGCAAACCAATAAGACTCACTTCTGAAATCTCAATTTAGATACTAAAATAAAGCAGGACCTGGAATGAGATTTCAAGAGCTAAAAGAAAATGATTACCAGCCAAGATTGCTACACCCAGATAAGCTCTCTTTCAAATTAGATGGGAAATTAAAACTTTCCATGATACAGATATGCTAAAAGAATTAAGGTCAACAAAGCCAGCACTAAAAAGAATACTCAAAGATATATTGCATTCAAAAAACCCTCCCCCCACAAAATATCCCAGAGTTCACAAATAGATGAAGATCAAAAGAAGAGTAATCATCAAAATGACAATCAAGACACACTTAAATATAGCAAAAAAATCAAAATGGCAGGAAACCAAAAACACATTTCCACAATAATACAAAATGAAAATTTCTCAATTTCTCAATTTAAAAAAAAATATATATATATATATANATATATATATATATATATTACCAGAAGGGATCAAAAAATATGATCCAACTATATGCTATTTGCAAGAGACACTTCTCATAGGCAAAGACACTACCTACAAAAAGGTAAAAGGATTAAAAAAATATTTCTTGCAAATGAAGTCCAACACAAGCAGGAGTAGCTAACCTCATATCTGAAAAAGGACATGTCAAGCAAAAATTAATCAAAAGAGACAAAGAAGACCATTATATCCTGGCAAAGAGAACACTCCAACAAGAAGATATCATAGTAGTAAATATATATGCCCACATGTCCTCATAATCAATTACATTAAAAAGACTCCTTGACATTAAATCCAAGATAGACCCCAATACAATACTGGGTTATTTTAACATGCTTATCACCAGTAGACAGGTCATCTAAAGTTAAAAATCAATAAAAATATTCCCAATTTAAATAATACTATAAATCTAATAAACCTAATATACAGCTACAAAATATTTTACCCCAGAAAAACTCAATTTACCTTCTTCTAGAAGTTCGTGGAATCTTTTCCAAAATAGACCTTATTCTAGGGCATAATCTAATACTTAGCAATTATTGAGATGCACAGCCCAAGCTGCTGGGAGCATCTCTCCCACCCAGGGATGCCCAGAGTTGCATAGCCAGGTAGACCAAGATGCAGGGACCCACCCATGAGGTGTTTCATATAAAATATTCCAAAATAAATGCTCTATAAATATACCTCTGTTTAAATAACTTACTAGACTAGACAATGTTCTCCAGTCCCTTTATGAAAACATCCTTACTGATTCCACAGCATACTGAAGATACACCACTAAGAAGCTACTTGATGAGTGTGTGAAACTCCGCATCACCAGCTGAGTTGTATGCTAACCCATAACACACAATCTCAAATCTGTGCCAATTTCAGTTGTTTTTAAATTCCATGAAACATGAGTATGAAAACAGAATTGGCACTCCTATGAAAACAAAATTAATTGGTGCCAAAATATTTAATAATTCAATTTTGAAAAAAGCTTTCAAATTAGATGTTCATGAGAGAGTTATAAAATATTAGAGGGGCTATTGCTTTGTTGAGAAGCATTCAACACTAAGACTGCATTGCAAGTCTTTTTTTTTTAATCCTTGCTTTACTTTAAAGAAACCAAAACTAGACATGGTAGATCAAGGGTCATTAATCTAAGTCCCACAGTACAAACCAACCAGGGACCTCTTTTTGTATTGCCCACAAGATAAGAATGGATGAAAGAAAAAAAATTGTAGAAGACTGTTTCATGACATACAAAAATTATACTAAATTGAAAGTTGGATGCCCATATATAAAGGTTGATAGGAGGGCTGGGGATGTTGCTCAGTGGTAGAACACTCACCTAGCACGCTCAAGGCCCAGGGTTTGATCCTCAGCACCACATAAAAATAAATAAATAAAAATAAAAATATTGTGTCCAACTAAAACTAAAAATAAATATTTAAAAAATAATGATAGCAACACAGCTACATTTCTTATTGTCTATAGTTGTTTTCATGTTACAGTGACAGAGTAGTTGCAACAGAGACATAATGTCCTACAAAGGTTAAAATATTTACTCTTGGGCCCTTAAGCATCTAAGATATCTATTACCTTTTTTTAAAATAATTACCTCCTTTAACCAAATTTTATTATCAAATTAACTACCAGTTCCAACAGTATAAGAATGAAGGGGCATTTACTATAGTAACTCCCTTAAGAGCAATACTAATAATTAAATTAAGTCCTATATATGGTACATGCTCAATAAATAACAGAAGAAATTATCATTTCCCCTGTGTAAGACACCTGTATTTTTCTTCTATAATATTGGATAAGTAGAAAATCAAAGTGGCACAACTAGTGTAGCTTTATGCTGGCCTTCCTATCCAGGTCTACAGTTGCTTACTGCCTCATGCTTGATGTGTACAAATGAGAGCCTGACTGCTGCCATTGAACACTGGCTAAACATAGGCCCTCTGACTCTGCTATGCTAGCATTGCTTTTGGGTTCATCCATCTTTTATTATCCAGAGTTTGTGTAAGTATGTGGTATACAACTTCTTGTAGTCCTCATCCTGCAAAGTTTCTGTCTTGTTGACTCCCAACATAGTATTCTCTTGCATTCACATATTCAAACATTTGCCTTCTATTTCTCCAAACAATACTCAGTTTCTATGTGTTACAAATGACTGTTGTTTTCTCTATCACAAGCTTCTATGTGGTCATTTCACCATTCTGCTCTACTACCACTTTTAGATAGGTTGAAAAACCTCTCAATCCCTAGACACCATTTCATATGGGAATAGTGCAGTTAAAAATGATCTTTCTTATATTAACCTGAAATATGTCTCCTTAGATTTCCCTCTCAATACTACATCCTACCATCTGTCTTCTCCTACCCTCCTTGTTCCTACATTTTCCTTTGTATACTAAATGGCAAATATGCCAAATCCCTTCTTATGTCAGTCTTTTATATACATGAAAGCAGTGATCCTGGGACTAATAAGACTTTTCTTCTTCAAGACTAACATAAACTTTTTTCCCATTTTTTCCTCAATGGTGTCCACCCTCATTGGCAATCAGAATCAGATAATGCTTAATAACATGGATGGCTAAACTCAATCCCACACATACTTAAATCAAAATATCCAAAAATGAAGCAGAAAGATAAGAATTTTAAAAACCTTCCAGTGTTGAGAGCCATCCATGGGCTGTGTGTGGACTACATCAGCATTGCAGGCTCCTGAATAGGAACATTTGGTGTTTAAGAACTTCCTATGGCAATCCCACAGGGTAAGATTGCCCATATACATGTGAATTTCTATTCAGCTCTGCCTAGATCCACACAACACCAGAGATGGAGTGAACTGCTGTAGTCACACAGCCCCTCAGAGATGGGTGTGACCTGCCAAGATGCCAATCAACCTGCTGACTGAAAGACATCACTAAGCAAGACTCCACCCTTGAAACCTTATCCCTGCCTTTGATGTACCCTCTGAAATAAACCATGAGAGCAGTTTTTAATTGTCCACCCCCAGCTCCTGTGTGGGCTGGATCTATTAGGCACTCTGCTTTAAAACCATTTTTCTGAATCTGTGTCTTTTGTTCTTCACTAATTATTTCTGACTTATTTTCTCTTGTGCCTTATATACTCCTGGGCAGGAAGAAGGACCCCCTGGTAAGGCACTGGCAGCCTCCCCATACTCCAGGACAATCAGTGACAGATTTGGAATTAGATTCCCATACTCAGTCCCAGAACTTTTCTACTATACCAGTTTCTGTATACCACAGAGGAAAAAGGAAAGGAAAAAGAAGAAATTGTAAATCACCTTATAATAGGATCTTGTAGAATATTACGGAGAGAACAGATTAATTAAAACTTTTGCATATAAATCTGTTCCCACTCCTGGTGTCACTACCACAGAAAATTGGTAGTCTGATAAATGTTTTGTCAGCAAAGGAAACAATGAATGGAGTAAAATAAAGTTGATTTGCAAGTTTATCAGAAGTACTTCTTGAGGTATCAGGAAGCCCCTGAAAATAGTTATTTGCTATCCATAGGAGAAAGATAATGCCTGACAAATAAAATATACTTGGTATTTGTATATTGATAAAGAATTAATTAATTAATGTTAGGATTCAAGGAATTTTAAGCCGAAATGTCTCTGTCATCAAAAGTTGGAGATTCTACGGAAGAATTCCCTGGACCTCCAGACACAATTCTGTTTCCTTTCTTAATTGTAAAGGTCTTTCACACCCCTAGATTTAATATGTATTTTCCCAAAGATGTGTATTCTTATGTTCTAGTTTAAATCTTTAATGCATGTGGAGTTTATTTTTGTGTATTGAATGAGACTGCATTCCATTTTTCTAATTTCCAGATAGATAGCCAAACAGTAAGTACCATTTATTAAGTAAACCATTATGTCCCAGTAAACTTGCCGCAGTCTGGCTGGGCACAAATCACGAGCCACCCAAGCAGGAACAAACTTTATTTCTGAACTCCCACAAACGCCACACACACGGCCTTCTCCCGGGACACACCACACACCAACGGGAACTTCCTCCCCC
>NW_026000305.1:6195829-6207817 GCF_001458135.2 Marmota marmota marmota | reverse complement strand
GGCTGCGCGCACTCACTCTCGGAACCCCACCCCACGAGAACTCAACGGGAACTCCAAAGTAGCAGGCACCCCTGCCAGATGCAGCAAGAGCCATACTATTACCGGACAGTAAAGGTCTAATATACAATTGAATCAATCCAGCATCATCTTAATGGCTCGCCTCTCAACCATTACTTCTGGCAAAATGCCAGGGGCCATTCCGACTTGGCTGTGGCTCTCAACATAAACTAAAATAATTCATTGATTATATATCAAATTCTGAATGAACAGATGTTAGTTTGGTTTATCTAATGTACTAAACACTTTCTTCTTTTACTGCTTCTATATTTCCATTTTTTAATGGTTTGATATTAAAATCATGCACACTTCACTAATTTGGGTGCTTTCTATCTTTTTTTCTATTATATGAAAGAGTCAAAACATAGGATGTAGGTGCTTATTTTTTTTTAATATTTTGTTGTTGTTGTAGATGGACACAATATATTTTATTTTATTTGTTGATTTTTTAAATATGATGACTGGGATTGAACCCAGTGCCTCACATGTGCTAGGCAAGCTGAGCCACAACCCTGGCCCGGATGTAGGTGATTATTAATGATAGGATATAACTTAACTGCATAATCATCTGGTCTTGGTGTATTTATTTTTATATAACTATGTTTACTTGTTTATTTTATATTAATTTATTCCCAGCAGCTAGGGAGGCTGAGGCTGGAGGATCATAAGTTCAAAGCCAGCCTCAGCAACTTACAAGGCCATAAGCTACCTAGCTAGACCCTGTTTCAAAATTTAAAAAGAAAAAATTAAAAGGGCTTGCTTGGGATGTGGCTCAATGGTTAAGTTCCCCTTGGTTCAATCCCTGATACCAAAAGAAAAGTAACTTATGGTAAAATACTACATATTTATCATGTATGGCACGTTATTTTTAAATATATTTTTAAATTTTTAGTATTCTTTTTTTATTCTGGCCATGCAGTTTAGTTTTTTTTTAAGTTTTATTAGTTTTTTGTTATACATAACATTAGGATTCATTCTAATGTAATTATGAAAACATGGAATATAATTTATTTTTTATTTTTATTTATATTTTAACTGATACATACAATTGAGTTCCACATATTAAATGAAGACTTTGTAATGTTGGATAACTGTATATATTGACTAATATTTAAATCAAATAAAACATTTATCTTATCAAACATTTATATCATCAAACGTAATTTCTTTATAGAAAAACTTTCAAAATTCATTTCTTTCTGATGTGTACAGTACATTGTTGCTATCTATATTCAATTAATGTTCAATAGCATACAAGAACTTCTTTCTCCAATTAACTATAACTTAAGACATATTAACCAGCATTTTTCAACAGCCACTCTCTCCCCAGCCTCTGGTAACCACAGTTGCATTCTCAACTTCTATGCTATCAATTTTTTAGATGTACATATGGGTGAGATTATGTGGCTTTGTCTTTTTGACTGGCTTATTCACTTAACATAATAATCTCCAGTTCCATTCATGTTGTTGCCAATGACAGGATTTCATACTTCTTATGACTAAACAGTATTCCATAATGTTTACTTACCATATTTCCTTTATTCATTCATCTTTTAGAGGACACTTAAGTTGTTTCCATTTCTTGGCTACTGTGAATAGTGCTGCAATGAACATGGGAATTCAGATACTTTTCAATATACTGGCATTATTTTCTTTGGAATATCACCATTACTGGGATTGACAGATCATATGCTAGATCATATTTTTTAAAGTTTTGAAAAACTTCCATACTGTTTTCTATAACAACTTCACTAATTTACATGCCCACCAATGGTGTTCCCTTTTCTCCATATCCTTGCCAACGTTATTGTTAATCTTATTTATAATTGCAATTTTTAATTGGATGAGATGATATATCACTATAGATTTGATTTTTATCTACCTGATAATTGCTTTTGTTGATTATGTTTCTTATACCTATTGCCTATCAGTTATCTTCTTTTGATAAATGTATATGAAGATCTACTACCTGTTTTTAATAAGATTGGTTTATTCTTAGAGTTCCTTGTATATTCAGGATATCAAACCTTTGTCAAATGTATACATTGCAAATATGTCTTTTCATTCTATAGGCTGTATCTGTATTCTATTGATTGTGACCACTGCTGTACAAAAGTTGATATAATCCCATTTATCTATTTTTGGTTTTGCTTCCTGTGTTTTGGCGGGTCTTTTGCTCATTCCAATATCCTGAAGTGTTCCCCATATTTTCCACTTATACTTTTAGAGTTTCCAGACTTACATTTAAATTTAATCTTTTTTGTGTTGACTTTTATAACTATTGAGAGATAGGGGTCTAGTTTAATTCTTCTTCATGTGGATAAGCAATTTTTCTAGCAAGATTTATTGTAAAGATCATCCTTTCTCCAATAAATGTTCTCCATACCTTTATCAAAATAATTTTGCAGGGGTTGGGGTTGTGGATCAGTGGTAGAGTGCTCGCCTAGCACATGAGAGGTCCTGGGTTATATCCTCAGCACCATGTAAAAATAAATAAATAAAATAAAGGTATTTTGTCCAACTACAACTAAAAAATAAATGTTTTTTTAAAAAATCAGTTTGCAGAAAATGTGAGTTTTCATCCAGGTCATCTACCCTTCTCCAATTGTCAATATGTCTGTTTTTATTCCAATACATGCTGTTTTTATTAGTATGGCTTTGTGGTGTATTTTGAAATCAGGCAGCGTACTGTTTATTGCTTTCTTCTTTTTGTTCAAAATGGCTTTGGCTACTCAGGATCTTTTGTGGTTCCATATAAACTTAGGATTGTTTTTTTCCTAGTTCTTCAAAGAATGTCATTGGTATTTTAACAAGGATTGCTTTGAATTTTTAGATTGTATTTTTTAGTATGGACATTTTAACAGTATCTTTCCTCAAATCCTTGAACATATGTTGTCTTTTCACTTTGTTGAGTACTCTTCATAACACTTGTCAATATTTTAAACTTTTCATTATAGAGATTTTTACCACTTTGAATTTTTTCTTAGGTTTTTATTTTCTTATATATATGGTAAATGGGATTGATTTCTTAATTTTTCTTGCATATAACTTGCTATTGGCTTATAGAATGCTACTGATTTTTGTGATATTGTATCCTGAAATTTTGATGAATTCATTGATTTGCTCTAATAGAGTTTTTGTGGAGTGTAGAGGGTTATCATTATATGAGAGTATGTAATCTGCATTTGACTCTTTCTTTTCCAGTTAATTTACCCTTTATTTCTTTCACTTGAATGATTGCCTGACAAGAACTTCCAATGTCATGCTCAATACAAGCATTGAAAGGGAGCATTCTTGTCTTGTTCTAGATCCCATAGAGGAAGTTTTAGATTTTCCCCATTCTGTATAATGATTAATGTTGGCTTATTATAAATGTCTTTTATTATCTTGATATATGTTCCTTTCTATATCTAATTTGTTTAGTGTTTTTATCGTGAATGCATGATTATTTTTATCCAAGTTACTTTTGTGTATCTAATGAAATGGTCAAATGTTTTTTGCCTTTCATTCTCTTGGTTTGGTTTAACATATTTATTGATTTCCATATATTGAAAAAAACCTTGAATCTCTGGGATGAATACCACTTTATCATGGTGGATAATCTTTTTAATTTTTTAAAATGTTTAAATTTATTCTAATTAGTTATACATGACAGTAGAATGCATTTTGACACATCATGCACAAATATATCACAACTTCTCTTTCCTCTGGCTGTACATGGTGCAGAATCACACAAGTAGTCTGAGCATACATGTATATAGGATAATAATGTCTGCCTCATTGCACTGTCCTTCCCATCTGCACAGCCCCACCCCTCCCCTCATTCCCTATCTTCCTATCCAAAGTTCCTTCCCTATCCAAAGTTCCTTCATTCTTCCCTAACCCCCATTATAGATCAGTATCTGCTTATCAGGGAAAATATTTAGCCTTTGGTTTTGGAGGATTGTCTTATTTCCCTTAGCATGATATTCTCTAGTTCCATCCATTTACCTGCAAATGCCATGATTTCATTCTTCTTTAAGACTGAGTAATATTCCATTGCGTATATGTACCAAATTTTCTTTATCCATTCATCTACTGAATCTAGATTGGTTTCATAGTTTAGCTATTGTGAATTGAGCTGCCATAAACATCGATGTGGCTGTGTCCCTGTAGTATGTTGGTTTTAAGTCTTTTGGGTATAAACCAAGGAGTGGGATAGCTGGGTCAAATGATGGTTTCATTCAATGTATGTTGACACGAATTGGTGGGAAATAAGCCAATCCCCAAAAAACTAAGGCTGAATGTTCTCTTTCATATGCAGATGCTGACTGACAAGGGTGCAAGGGAGGTATGAAAAAATGGGGCTTACTGGATTGGACAGGGTGGAATGGTGGAATGGGAGGGGGGATTGGAGTGCAGAAACTGTAGAATGAATCTGACATAACTTTCCTATGTTGATATATGAATACACGACCAATGTAACTCCACATCATGTACAACTATAAAAATGGAAAGTTATACTCTATGTATGTAGATGTTAAAATACATTCTACTGTCATACATACCTAAAGAAAGCAAATACAAAAATTTAAAAGAAGATTAGGAAGTCCCCTCTCAAAAAATAGAAAAAATAAAGAAAAACTGGAATGTAAAAATGGAAAGAAGATGGTGCAGGGAGGAAAGACATGTTTAAAAGGGAAGAACAAAGTGAATGAAAAAGATAAGGTTGATTTGGAAGAGGTATATAAAGAAAACACTAGGCTTAGTTAATGTCAATCAGTTAACTTACTATCATTCAGAGATCCATATTAATTGCTACAGAACTTTTCAAGACAGTATTTTTTTATCTGATATTTCAACTTTTAGAAATTACCAAGTGTGAGGAAAGCTTTGAAATGTAAAGTATCTCCATTTTCCACTGCAACCCAAACCAGCCAAACTTATTAGATGAGTTCATATGCATAATTTGTCCTTGCCTGACCATCACCTTTGGAGGTAGTGGGGATGAATTGTTTTCCTTTTTAAAAATGGCTTTGTCATTTTGTCCCAAGTTTAGAGTGTTAGTTTGCCCGAGCAATTGAGCTCCTTCATCTATCTGTCTCCTCTGTAGACTTATCTGGCTTGAAATGAACCTCTTGNATGCTATTGAGGAAACCTTATCTGCACTCCATTCCTCCCCATTTTGAATTTTTGATGTTCCATTTTACATATTTATGAATTGCCTGTTAACTTTTTAATGATATTATTGTTTCAATTATCTTGATTTTTTTAAAGAGAGAGAGAGAGAGAAGAGAGAATTTTTTTTTAATATTTCTCAGTTTTCGGTGGACCCAACATCTTTATTTTTATGTGGTGTTGAGGATCGAACCCAGCACCCCGCACATGCCAGGCAAGCGTGTTACTGCTAGAGCCACAACCCCAGCCCAAATTATCTTGATTTTTGTCTTCATACGAAAGTTATGAATGTTTTATATACCATATTTATACTATTAGAGGATTCCAAGTTTGTCTCTATGAGTACTCTTACCAGTGAATTTTGTTATGCTCATATTTTCTTCTTACTTATTTATTATATCTCTTCCTTTTAATTTGAAGACAATCCTTTAGACAGATCTGGTGAATACATATTCTCCCACCTATTGTATGGGAATGTCTTTTATCTCTCCTTCATTTTAAAAGAAAATTTTACCATTTACCAGATTCCTGATGACAGTTTTTTTCCTTCACTACTGTTAAAATTTCATATCACTCTCTTCTGGCATATAAGGTGTCTTATGAGAAGTCTGCTGTCAGGCAAATTGAAAACACTTTTGTGTTATATTTTGTTTTCACTTGTAATCTTGAGAAATGTTTCTTTATAGTTCATCTTTAACAGAGCTTGATTATAAAATGTATTGGGATGTGATTCTGCGATCTGTGTATGGGGTGAAGGTGGGAGTTCATAACCCACTTGAATCAAAGTGTCAAATATGATATGCCAAGAAATTTGTAACGTTTTGAACAACCCACAATAAAAAATTAAAAAAAAATGTATTGGGGTACAATTGCTTGAGTTAAATCTAACTGGTGTCCTTTGGTTCCATAAACCTAATATTTGTGTCCTTCTCTAGTTTTCATACTTTTCTGTTATTCATTCTCTCTCTCTCTCTCTCTCTCTCTCTCTCTCTCGCTCTCTCTCTCCCCCCACTCAAGCTAGATATCAAGCCCAAGGCATTGCACATGTTACACATGTGTTCCACCAATTACCTACCTGTGAGCCAAATAATTATTTATTTAAATAAACTTTCTACCCCTTGACATTATATCCTTCTCAAACCCCAATTACCTGAACATTTGTTCTTTTAATGCTATCCCAAGTTTTTCATAAGTCTTCTTCATAACTATTCATTCTTTTTATTCTCCAACTGTGTATTTTCAAATAACCTGTTTTCAAGTCCATGATTTGTTTCTTCTGTTAAACCTATCATGTTATTTATTCCCTCTAGATTTTTTTTTTACTTCACTGAGCATATTTTTAACAGAGGTGTTTCTATGTGTATGTTTAATTTTCTTTCTTCTGTTAGAGTATCAAAATATATATTGAAAAACCAGCCTCTGTCTCAGAGCAAAGCTGTCCAAGGAAGGGACATGGCCTTTGTCCTTGGAAAAACCCACAGAGCACTCCTAGGCACATTCCCACCCTGCTAAGTTGTTTATCTACAAATAACAGGAGAGATCTGCTGCTGCCAGGTGTCCCTGACTCAGTCAGGCTAGGTGGGGATCCATAGCAACCCCCTAGCAGCCACCAATCAGCATGAGACAGGGAAATACCTGGGATGCCAGATAACCCTCCCAGTAGTTTATGGTAGTTGATAACCTGTTGGGAAACGTGTAGTTCAGCACGTACACCCCTCTTGGCTTAACCAATCAGTTCAAACGAATACCCCCTTTGTACTGACCAATCACCCCTACCTAACTTGTTCCTGCCAGTGAATGTGCTAATCATGTTTTAGAGTTGTTGTTTGATTTTCCCTCGGAGTGAGGTGATTTGTTATGCTGTATGTGAAGTCCCTGCCCTTTCCAAAGAATGTATATAAGCTCTGCTCAAGCTGTTCTCAGGGCTCTTTGCTCTTTACCTCTTCGAGGTAGGCTTGGAGCCCCAGCATGCTGGACCCCCAATAAACCCTTTGCTGTTGCATGAGACAGTCTCTTGGTGGTCTTTTCCTCCAACGTTCGCCTGACCTTTACAATATCTTGGTGTTTTTTCAAGCTCATTGATTTTTTCATAAAAGAACGGTTTTAAATTCTGAGAGTTCTTCCATACTATTTACTGCCTCATCAGTTTTGGGCACCTTATTCTGAGCATTAGGTGAGATCATTTCCTAAATACTCTTGAAGCTTGTTGGCATGTAATATCATATGGGCATCAAAAGATCAAATGTTTATTCCAGTTTTCTTAATCTGATTTGTGTCTTTCTTTCCAGAAATCCTAGGCAAGCTGCTTATTTTCTCTCAGCCAATAGTCATTTTCATTATTTTAGTACTGTTTGATTCCCATTTCCAGGTTTACTGAGAATCTGCTTTTGGTGTGTTGGCATTTTTTCTGCACTTGAGGGTTGTTCATGTCCATGGCTGTATCAAATATCCCATTATCATGTGCATAAAAAAACGAGGTGAGTTTCTAGAAAGCAGAGTCTCCCTGAGGATGAGGTAGGCCCAGATTTCTCATCTCCAGTTATTGGACTATGGTTAGGCACTGTAAGATTCTGCCTGGTTCTGGACAGAGTTACTGTGGATGAACCAGACTTGGGCTCCTATATCATGCTTCTGACCTCCACAGCCACCAAACTATATCATACAGAGCCCACAACCTGTCAAGATCAGCATAACAGTGGGGTAGGACCATGGCCTACACTGTTATGAACTGCATACTCCTGAGGTGGACTTATAGCCCAAGATTACTACAAACAGCCCCAGATGATGCTGCATGTAATACATCTGTGGTTATATGTACTCCCTGAGACCAATCTTTTCCAAAGTTTCCATTCACAGATAGACCTAGGGTTGAGGCTCATTATCTGCCCTGTGTTAATTTTCACCAACCCAGCACTAAGAACAAAGTCTTATGATTGCTGCCTTGTTCTATCCCTGGAAGATGGGGTCTGTCAGCACACTAAACTGCCCCAGGGTGAGGTAGTGCTGATTAAATTCAATTTCTGGTCACCTAGGCAGATACTAAGTTGTGTTATTCCTGAACCTCAGAGCTGCATGGTCCCAGTAATGCACCAGAGCCCATATGTGCTGAAATATGAGAATGTTCCACTGGGGCACTTCTAGAGCTCTATCTGTGGGCATTATCCTAGTATTATATGTTCTGGCCCAAATTGGGATATGGGTGGTGGAAACAGTCCCTTGACCATCAAGGCTAATGCTAAGCTGGGTTTCACCTGTTTCTCATAGCCACAAGAATCACATAGTCACAGGTTATGGGAGGTACCCCAGGCCCACTCAATGTCTGAAATGATACATGTCAAAAAATTGACTTTGTCAGTTGCCTTCAACATAGAGGAAATTTATGCCAAGTTTGTGTTTCAGAAAATCAGCAAAACCCACTGGCAACCAGTGCCTCCAGGAAGCCTGCAGAGCACACATCCTTTGCTACTGGCTCTTGGACAATGAGAAAAATTATGTTTCATTGTTGTCTATTGGAGATTTGGGGAATTTGATGGAGGATTCAAAAGAGACAATCAATTATTGTGTGATATCAAACACCATGGTGATGTCGTGAGTTTACAGTTTTTTTGACCAGGAAAGAATTATAGTTACTTCATCAACAGGATGTGTAACAATTTTTCTCCATCATCCAAATAACCAGACTGTCAGTCAACCAGCAGTGGACAGCAGCCCACTACCATATGGGGCTTTGCAGTCCTTCCTACAATAGTGCCCCATGTACAAGCATTGTGTGCAACAACCCAGAAATTGTCATGTTTGGAGAGGATCGTCGAATAAATCTTTTCAGAGTTGATCACATGGAAGCTATAAGAACTATAGATAATGCAGATAGCAGTACACTACATGCTCTGAGCTTCCTTCAAATTCCTGAGATACTTATAGTAGAATCAGGTGGACAGTTAAAAATATGGAACTTCAGACAACAAGGAAATGAACCTTCTCAGATATTATCATTGACTGGTGACTGAACGCCACTTCACTGTGTTGACAAACATCTCAACCATCAGCAGTGTTGTAGCTATTGGTGTCCAGGATGGAATGCTGAGTATTTGGGATATTAGACAAGATACTATGTGTGTACCTCTGCTGAAAGTTCATGATACTGAAATGTGGGAAGTTCATTTTCATCCATCCAACCCAGATCATCTATTTACTTGTTCTGAAGATGGATCCTTATGGCACTGGGATGCCTCCGCAGATGTGTCTGAAAATCCTCATTCTTTCTTCAAGGAGGAAGAACAAGTACTTTCCTGTCTCATAGCATTAATAACCAAGGCAATGTTCACCAATCTCTTATAAGTTCCCAGCTCAGCACTGACCAAGCAAAAGGCTGTATTGAAATCCTAAGCTTGTTTCTCAATAGGACTCTGTGAATGTTTTAGGTCCTTGCCTTGTTTATGGAACTGATGCAGAAGCAATATGTTACCAGGCAACTGTTTTCATGAAAATAATGCAATAAATATTTCAAGTTTTATCCTTTTAAATTTAAAATTTTTTAAAAAACTGACTCTGTCCCACCTACCACAGGTCTCCACCTTCTGCCCAGTTTCAGTTTATAGGCTCCAACTGTGAGCTCTTGCCTGTGTACATGCTTTCAGTTTCTAATGAACACTGGGCCTCACTGTAATGGGCCTGGCACTGAACTCTAAGAAAAAGTTCTATGCTAGCTTTGTACCCTTTTCCATAGGTGGAATTTTGCTCCCTGCTCTGCCTCCTGAGGTTGTAGGGGGAGGAGTTGAGGTAGTCTACTGGCCTGTGACAGGTCTAGTGGATTAGTCTGCAGGTATTGGACTGTCAGTAGGGGTCATGGGGTTTTGGTCAGCACTGTTTCACCATGATGGGTCTGGTACTGTGTTTCAAGTCTAAGCTCTAGACTTAATTTCCTCTCCCTCTCCAAGTGGAAATCCTTTCTTTATATGCTTGAATGCTTGAAGTTTGGGCAGGGGTTACACAGGCAACTTTTTCCTTCCTGCCGTCTTCAAAGTATTTTTTTTAATTTTGTTATACTCAAAGCAGGCACTATAGTCTCTCTCCTGATTTCTATGGCTCTTGTGAAAGTAGTTTTGTGTGTATAAATAGATGATTAACTTGATGTACTTGTGGGAAAATGATCACTAGAGGATCTGATTCTGTTAACATCTTGCTCCGTCCATATATATATATATATATATATATATATATATATATATATATATATCTCACATATATATATATCACACACAAATAGTTAAATCATTCATTTACCAAATAGTCACTTGTAAATAAAACTGTTTAGTCATCAATCAACTTTACAAAACAGGATAAACCTATCTTAGCATTAGACTTGGTGGTCTAGGGACTATTTCTAATAACCATACTCCAATCTGGGGGAGCAAAGCTAAGACCAGGAAAGTGCCCACAGATGGAGTTCTAGAACAGCTCCAGCACCCGGCAAAGATAAGAAGGGTCAGGGAAGAATATTTGAAATCTATTCTCAGCAGTTTTTAAGAATATAATTCATGGTTATTAACTATAGTATCCACGTACAATAGATCATTCAGAACTCATTCCTCTTATCTAACTGAAATGTTCACCCTTTGACCAACACATTCCCAAACCCCTCCACTCAATTCCTTTTAACCGCCACTCTGTTCTCTATTTTATGAGGTCATCTTTTTTAAATTTCCCGTATGAGTGAGATCATGTGGCATTTTTTTTCTATGCTTGATTTATTTTACTTAGTATAATGCCCTCTAGGTTCATCCATATTATTGCAAAAGTCAGGATTTCCTTCTTTCTAAGTTAAAATAGTAATCTATTGTGTAGTTATACCACATTTTCTTTATTAATTTATCCATCGATGGACGTTTTTGTTACTTCCATATCTTGACTGTTGTGAATAATTCGCAAAGGATATGGAAATTTCTTTTCCACTGATTTTATTTCCTTTGGATTTTTATTCAGTTATTGGATCAGTGAATCATATTTTTGTATGTTTATTTTTAATATTTTGAGAAATATCCATACTGTTCTCCATAACAGCAAGAATAGCTTACATTCTCATCAACAGGGTACCAGTTTCTTATTTTTCCATATCCTTATCAGTACTTTTTATCTTTTACATATTTGAAAACAGACATTCTAAGAGGTGCAAGGCAATATCTCATTGTACTTTTAATTTGAAATTCTCTGAGATAATGATTTTGAGCATTTTTATATATCCATTGGCCATTTGTTTACCTTCTCTTGAGAAATTTCTATTTTGTTCATTTTCCCATTCTCTAATTGTATTGTCTTCTTACTAATGAATTGAGTTCCTTATATAATTTGGGTATAAAACAAATGTGTATCAGATATGTGGTTTAGAAATAGTTCCTCATTCAGTAGGTTGTCTCTTCACTCTCTTGATTGTTTTCTGGGTTGGACGAACATTTTTAGTTTGATATAAATCAATTTGTATGTTTGCTTTTGTTGAAGGTACAAATGGGATCATAGCCAAAAATTAACTTACCAGACCCATGACTCCTAACTTTTCCCCTGTTTTCTTTTTTTTTATTAGTTGTTCAAAACATTACAAAGTTCTTGACATATCATATTTCATACATTTGATTCAAGCGGATTATGAACTCCCATTTTTACCCCGTATTCAGATTGCAGAATCACATCCGTTACACATCCATTGATTTACATATTGCCATACTAGTGTCTGTTGTATTCTGCTGCCTTTCCTATCCTCTACTATCCCCCTCCCCTCCC
>NW_026000305.1:6183849-6191447 GCF_001458135.2 Marmota marmota marmota | reverse complement strand
ATTTAACAACAAAAAAAAAAAAAAAAAAAAAAAAGAATCCTGGCAAGAAACACCCATTCAGTGTTCAGTGGTAGAGCACTTGGTGTAGCACATGCAACACAGTGGGTTCAATCCCTAGTACTGGAAAAAAAGGGAATGGACGGAAGGAAGGAAGAGAAAATAATAATCACTCTACATTTGATGTTTTCCCTTAACAGTTTTCCCTCAGTCATCCCCTCCAATCTATTACTTGGCTTTAAATCTACACTCAATCTTGTGGTTGAGTCCAATCTCTTTCCTCTAGTGGGGAAACTGCCTGTAGTGATTGTCTTGAATATTAAATATAAATGAAATATGTTTTCCCAGTCAATGCCTAGATTTAGTTTTTAGCAGGGGCATAGGAATTAATTTATAAACCCACATCTTGGTACAGAATAGAAGACACAGAGACAAACCCACATAAATACAGTTATCTCATACTAGACAAAGGTGCGAAAAACATATCTTGGAGAAAAGATAGCCTCTTCAACAAATGGTGCTGGGAAAACTGGAAATTCATATGCAGCAAAATGAAACTAAACGTCTATCTCTCACCCTGCACAAAACTCAACTCAGTGAATCAAGGACCTAGGAATTAGACCAGAGACCCTGTGCCTTATAGAAGAAAAAGAATGCCCAAATCTTGATCTAACAAATTTTTGTTACCAGTGTTGAAAGTGATGGAAGATAATCCTGAGATCCATCAACAGAGTTTCTACATATCTGCTTAGACAATTCACTTACTGAGTCCTAAATGGAAAAATTTAAGTAAGAGTTTACAAGTTCCTTGGACCTACATTTTTCAGTCTGTTAGATTTTCAGGGTCATAATTGCTTAAATAATGTGATGAATGCTATGGATTATCTCTCCAAGAAAGCATTCACATTCACAAAACTCAAAATGTGGCAAAAATTTTAGGTGTTTGTTTAAAGTACCCCTTAACCCTAATTGAGAGCTACAAACATAAAAGGTTTGACTAGCCCCTTGGTAGGAAAGAAAATTTTAAATATAACTTCAGGATATTCCTGATGGGACAAACACTGCAAAAAAGTGTTGATTAGGCTGGGAAGAACCACAAAAGTTATTTCATTCAACCCCTTCATTCTCTAGAAGAAGAAACTGAAGTGACAAAGTAGGAGGTAGAGTCCAGGACTTGACTTCCATTGTAGTCATCCCATTAGCTAATTGTGCCATCCCTTCTCCCTCCCTACTCCCTCATACACACAATTACATAGAATGTATTCATGGTTGTGTAGTAAAAGGAAAAGAAGTAAAATACACCAACCTCCTCTACCCCCTTAAATATTTGGAACTGTAAGTTTAATAATAAGGACTCGGGGCTGGGGATGTGGCTCAAGCGGTAGCACGCTCGCCTGGCATGCCTGCGGCCCGGGTTCAATCCTCAGCACCACATACAAACAAAAGATGTTGTGTCCGCCAAAAACAAAAATAAATAAATAAATATTAAAAAAAATAATAATAATAAGGACTCAAATTCACTTAGAAAAGACAATTATGATCAGGATGAACCAAATTACTATATATAACTATAAAGCTATAATAATAATAATAACAACAAAAACAATAACAACAACCACTTCAAATGAAAAAAAAGGCAATTATGATTTCACCTTTTTTAAATTCCAAAAATGACAGATAAACTTCTTCCTAATATCCTTACTCCAATTTGACCTCAAACAACCACAGCAAGGAAACAAAGAAATATGGATAGCAAAATTCTATATACTAATTTAGTTGATTCAGGGAATACAAAAACAATATATAGACATTTTCATTTTTTAAAAACATAAATCTGCAGGCATTATAAAATGATCTAGAGCTGCTCTACTTAATACATCAATCATTAGATATATGTGGCTATGAAAACTTGAAATGTGTAAAATGCATGCCAAATTTTGAAGCCTTAGAATTGAAAAGAAATATAAAATAATTAATTAATAATTTTGATATTAATTACATGTTGAATGATTATATTGGGGGTATATTTTTAAATATAATTTGAATATATTTAATAGATCATATTTGTTTATTTTTACATTTTTTAAAATATGGCAAATTGAAAATTGCATATGTGGGTCATTTGTGGCTCATGTTTACATTTATTTGGCAATGCTATTATTGATTATTAGCATTGGGCAGCATGACAATAAGATAACAAACTGGAGCTCCAGGTGGGGTGCAGTGGCTCATTCCTATAATCCCAATGGCATCAGAGGCTGAGACAGGAGGATTGCAAGCTTCAAGGCCAGCATGGGCAATTTAGTGAGAACTCAACTCAAAATAAAACTAAAATGGTTAGGGATATATCTTAGAGGTACAGTATCTCTGGGGTTCAATTCCCAGTACTACCAAAAAAAAGTTGGAGAATGGCTTCAAAGCATTTCTAAGGTCTATGGAAAGCTCCAAATTTTTGTTAAGTGCACATTTTATCTGTGGTTTCATCCTTTTCAAGAAGAAGAGTCTTCATTGATTTGCTTTTGACAAGATGTAAAAGAATTTTAAAAATGACAGCCTAGTATCAGAATTAAGACTGTTCAGAAACTATTTAGAGTTTCATATATATTACCTTCTGTAAGTATCACAATAACACCAGAAAGTTTATACTTTATCATTATTTCCTATTTTAGAACTGACAAAAATTGGGCTTTAAGTCATATACCCAAAGTCACATAGTCAGTAACAGAATTCAAATCCAAGCAGTTGATTCCAAATCATGTGACTTTAACCACTAGTGGAAAGTTTGAGTTGAAATGTACCACCCCATATGTACCTCTATGATATGAATTCAAGTTTTGCCTCCTCAAGTACATAACTGCTCAATGACCAACAGCAAGAGGCATACAAAGAGAGGGGCAGAGAAGAATGTTGAAACTTCAATTTCAACTTTATTACCCTTCACTTCTCTGAAATCAACCTAAAATATATAAATGTATAATAATTCATTACAAATAACTATCAATAATCATAACTATAGAAATTGATAATACTCCATAACTAAAATTTAATTAAGTACATCCACAATAAAATTATTTAGTCCATGAGAGGTTCTTGTAAAATTAATGGTGCTTCATCTGACATAGCTGCATAGCTGACACTTAAAAGATTATATACAGTTTCTTTTAGGTAAATTCCTTATATAATTCAAAACCAGTGTAATTAATCTTGGGAACACTAAAATTTCAATAAGTGGTATTAAAGCAAAAGCCAAGAATCTCTGATACTGCTTTCAAATTTAGAAATGAACCATACTCAAGCAAAAATTGGTTTTTTCCTGTCTGTTTCATCAACCCATCATGTCAACCATCTCTTTCCCAGAAGCCCCACTGTCATCTGATAACTAAGTTTTCATGAAGGATTTTATGTTCTTTTCCATTTGAGCTCTTACGTAATCTGCTGTAGAATAGTCCCCTCAATTCCCCACCATAGGTAGTTCTCCATCCACCACCAAACCTTTATTCCTATGATGCACTTAATCTTATTTAGTACAGATTATTTTGTGTAACATTGAGCCATGGCAGAAATATCCCCAAGTAAGCATCACAGCTATGGCTAGGATGAGAAAATAGTAGCAGAAAAACAGAAAAGGAATTCATTATTTTAAATATCTCTATATCAATCTTTGGGCTGGGGTTGTGGCTCAGTGGTAGAGCTCTTGCCTAGCATGTGTGAGGTACTTGGTTTATTCTTAGCACAATCAATAAATAAATAAATAAATAAATGTCAATCAACAAATAAAAAAAATTTTTTTACATATCTTTATCAACTTTAATCTACAAAGTAAGTTCTCCCACTCTAAATTCCATTCTTGTGTCTGCTTTGCCAAATCATATTCAACTGGGCCAAAATTTAGTGCTTTTATTTTCCCCTACCTGATGCCCATCAAATTTTATACATAAGGACTCCTTTCTCCAGGCTCTAGCCACAGAAGTACCTGGGTCTTGCTGACATACAAATAGTGAGCAAAAGGAAAGAAATTCTTTCCCCTGATTCAGTTCTCTGCCCAGTGAATGGGGGGTAGTTTTTATAGTGGAAATAATACCAGTAGGTTCAATCCACTGGGAACTAAAGGATGAATCAAGAGTAGGTAATGTATAGCTACTAGCTCAAATCCAAATTTATACTGCTTTTCCCATTCATTTTCTTTCCTTTTCACTGTTCTTTCTAATCCACTCTCCCTCCACCAACAAGATCTCAGCACCCTCTTATCATGCAAATGTGCACATCCAGACTTTTCATTTCCCAGCACTGCTTCCTGTGTAAAATTCTGCCATGCACCATTCTTTAGCATCAAACTGAGTAAAAGGAAGTTATGGTTTCAATAATTAATATCAATGTCCTTAGACAACAGGGACTAATAAATCCCCTGTCTAAATAATAATTAAGAAGTTCATACTGATAGTTCCTATCCCCCAAAGTGGATACAATAATGTCATTTCAAAGGCAGAGGTAGACTCATAGACATGTTTGTGATACCCTATAATTCATATCATATAAGTGACAGTTACCTACAGAGATTGCACTTTCATCTGGCTTTCTTAGAAATATCATATGTCTTCTCCAAATTGCTTTCTGCTGGTTTTGCTTTCCTAAGTCTACTTAGTGAAAAAATCCTGTCTCCCCAGGAACACAGGCAAGCAGATACTCATGGACAAAGCCACAAATGGCATTGAAGACGAAATAATAAAAAGGGAAGATCAAAGTCAGTGCAAATTGAAATAGTACTTTACCTATTTACTTCACAAGGCTTTTAGCAGATTCTAATGAATTATTAATGGTTGTAAATTGTTAAACATTGTGCAAACATAAGATCTATTAACCTGCCAAACTGAGGAAAGATTGAAACAACTCTCCCATCTTCCATGAACTCTCTCTGGACCATTATCACCTAGATTCTTCCCATGGGCCTTAGGGCTTCACTTGTAATAAATTAATGATTCATCAACTGGCATAAATTATAAACTCTAGGCTCAATTTTATTCATCCAAACAAATTATATCTTTCTACATTAAAACATATTGTGATATCTAGTAATATCGTTTTAAGTTGTTTAAGAAGTCTAGCTTTTAAATTTATTTTTATGAAGAGAATAAAATTATGGCATTTGCAGGTAAATGGATGGAGTTAAAGAAGACAATGCTAAGTGAAGTTAGCCAATCCAAAAAAACAAATGCCAAATATTTTCTCTGATATAAGGAGGCTGATTCATAGTGGGGTAGGAGGGGGAGCATGGGAGGAATAGATGAACTCTAGATAGGGCAGAAGAGTGGGAGGTAAAGGGAGGGAGCATGGGGTTAGAAATGATGGTGAAATGTGATGGACATTATTATCCAAAGTACATGTATGAAGACACGAATTGGCATGAATATACTTTGTATATAACCAGAGATATAAAAAAATTGTGTTCTATATGTGTAATAAAAATTGTAATGCATTCTGCTGTCATATATAAATTTTCAAAATAATTTAAAAATAAATTTATTTTTATGTGTCTTATTTTCTGAAGAGCTCCCTTTAGGAAAAGTATACTTTGCAGACATGTATGTGTACTTTTGCAGATTCAATGAATGAACTTGATCAACAAATCAATTTGAGGAAGTTTCAGTAGTAGATTTAGTATGTTCTCCTTATTTTCATATTCTAGTTACATGAAAAGACTTATTAGCTGTAAGCAACCATATTGAAGGAAGCTAAATGGAAAAAAAAGGCACAGGGAAAGAAGAATTTCTGTTTTGTATTATTAGTTACTTAGATTAATTAAGTACAAAGATTATTTTAATTTAAATATTTTTGGTGTACATTTGTCAGATTAAGTACCACCCAACTACCAGAAAAAGAGAAAAATGGTACACAAAACTTCCAGAAATATGTTACTATGATTACAGGCTTAAGGAAGATAGTATGGAGTAGATAGTTCACGTTCAACTTTCTATAGATCAACAATGATAAAATATTTAAATAAATTATTTCTGAGTCAATGAGGGGGGGGGAGAAACCACTGAGTTTTATTAGATTTTTTATTATTAAATGAATAAAAGAGGGCTTGGTAGGGAATGAGGAGTGGTATTGGCAGGGAGAACTTGCATGTTTGCATATAGCTAATACACATTTAATTCCCAGCTATATCAATATTTGTGCGACTTTGGTTTTTAAATTGTTTTTATTTGTTCTTTTTAGACTTTTTAGATATACATGACAGTAAAGTGTATTTTGACATATTATACACACACAGAGTACAACTTATTCTAATTAGGATCCAATTCTTGTGGTTATACATTGAGTAAGCAACACATTACTCAGTCAAATATCAGTCAAAAAGCTTGGTACAATGTAACAAAAAATGAGGCAGTAAGATAGAAACATACACTGTTTGCTATTTGGGGTGAGCAGACATTTATATGTACTGTTAAGGGAACATTAAAATTTTGAGCTCAATCTAGGAGTCAGGAGTCTTAGGTTCCATTCCCACATTTGCCACCACATAGCTAGATAATATTTTTGTGGGTACATTAAATTACATATATCTTGAGTAAGTCAAAGGACCAAGACTAGAGTAGTGGGTTAATGTACTCAACTTTGTGATGCAAAATATAAAGGGACTACAAAAACTTGATAATCAAATAATATCTTAATAAAATACTTATAAAATCACAATTAATACAAGATATCCATGATGAACAATAATTTTAAATAAAAACAATCAGTATTATAGATTTTTTTTTCCCTCACACTCCAACATGGTTCAGCATGACATTGGTAAGTTGTGTCCCTTCTCTGGGACTCACTTTTCTTATTCACATGAGTGTTGGGAAAAATATCCCAGGTCCTTTTGGTCCTGAAATTTCCATAATTCTGATTAACTTCATTCTTTGATGTGCTAAGAGTACTACTCATACTAATATATGGTTAAATTGTAGCATGTCATTTAACTACTATATATATATAGTTTCTCAGTTTTTCAATCAATAAAAAAAATCCAGTAGTAGTCTAGATAAATAATTCTTTCTTACTCTTACAATTAAAATAGTCATCCACTGATACATCAACACCTGGAGGACAGTTAACTGAAATACACTCTTATGTTTAATAATTATCTAATAAATTTTATAACAGTCATAATTATTAAATTGATTACATACAAATAACTATCATAATGAAATTTTGATCCAGGAGTATTATTAAATTTAGAAATTTATGTCACTGAAAATATCTTTTTTTTTCTGATTCTCTTCAAGTTGAATTAACTTCTTTTTAAAAACAATTTTATTTGTTCTTTTTAGTTATATATGACAGTAGAATGTATTTTGACATATTATACATGCATGGAGTATAATTTCTTTTTAAAAAAATTTTAATTTTTTATTTGTTTTAATTAGTTACACATGAAGTACAATGATCTTGACATATCATACATTTGAATCAGATGGGGTATAATTTCTCATTTTTCTGAGTGTATAGGTTGCAGAATCACATTGGTCATACAGTCATGTATATACATACAGCAATAATAATGTCTATTATATTCTGCTGTCCTTCCTTTCCCCCCTTCCCCTCCCCTCCCC
>NW_026000305.1:6170764-6183834 GCF_001458135.2 Marmota marmota marmota | reverse complement strand
ATATATATATATATATATCGAGAGAGAGAGAGAGAGAGAGATAATGCTAAAATACTTGAGACAGTTAATCAAAATTATTTTAGAAAATTTCAAAGAAAAGTGTTTGAAGATCCTTCAAAAGGATTTAATTGTTTTGTCCTAGAGAGCACATAATGAAGATATGTGTCCTGGGGCCACCACTCAAGAATAAGAAATCTACTCTCTACTTGAGCTCTCTTCCTTCCTCCATCATTATTTCTATATCTAGATGTTGTTTTTCCAATAATAATTAGACAAAAGTCCTCTTCTCTGAAAGAATCTAAGGCTTTATTGGACAGTACCTGAGCTTCCAAACATCTTGCATCACCATTACTAGCACTAAAAGGACTTTTGTTTCATTCTTGCATCTCAGGTTTATCCTTACCAAAATTATCAAAATGAAAGTACAACCCAGGGAAGAAGGAATTTCTTTTTGGTCAATTTGTGGTAAAGACTACAAAAGCATGTAGGTAAAACATGCATGCTCAAATATATAAAGAAGGATATTTAGGAGAGGAGGAAAATTCACACATTCACTAGGACATACACTAATAAATTTCTATAAGTATTGCTGACTCCAACTAAATAGAACTCAGAAAGGAGAGGTCCGTGAGACCCCAAAACAATCTTTACAGGATACATATTTTCCATATGTCATTTCTGATCTTGTGTGTTAAAGTTAAAAGTGTACTGGTTAATTTAAAGAGATGGTTTTATTCAGGCATCACAATATATATCAGTTCTTTAATAAGGAACGTTTTAAAGAAAAAGGAGGAGGCCTGGAATAATATAGAGACAGGTAGACAGAGGATTTGAGGAAGGATAGAGAGGGAGTCTTATCTGAAACACGAAAGTGATTAATTCTCAAAATATACAAGTGGAAGGAATAAAAAATGCTTGGAAGAAATTCTGAATCAATTGCTGGATCACAGGGCTCAGATAAAGCTTAACACTATGAATTACCCTTTTATTCAGGACAAATGAAAATCATCTGTCGCTGAACAGCTCACAAGTGATCTTAAACTTCCTATGTAGAGGTGTTGGGGAGCAGGATTTAACGGTAGTCTCTCAACTTTTCTTTGAAATTTTCTAAAATAATTTTGATTAACTATCTCAGTATTTTAGCATTCTCTCTCTATATATACACATTAAATGTTCAAAGAGTTTTAGGAGGTATAATATATAGCTTATTGTAAATATTTACATTTTAAAATAAAATTTTTACCTCATAAGTGTAACTAGTGAAACTAAGTACCATAGCAATAGGTCAATTGTCTTTAAGGTCCTGAAGTTCAGTCATATTGAATAAGACCTAAAATCCAGTCCTATTTGTAGTTAGGTACCAAAAACTACACTATAGGAAGAGAAGGAGTTAGAGGAGTCAATTTAATCTCTACCAGATAAGACAAAGCTTTCATATCCATTGGTTTCCTAAATTATTTTTAAAGTGCAATGCAATAGCTCAAGGACAAGGAACAGGCCTAGAATTGTATAATCACAAAGGATGTGCTATAGATGATGCATAGTTTTCTACTGAAACACACTTTCTCTCTATAGTTACCCCCACAACTGTGAAACAACTGTGAAAAAAAGGTAAATTCAGAGAAAGAATATTCTTGGCCACAAAATAAAGCTGATATCATTAAATTGGACGTGATTTTTAATATAGGTGCAAGAATAATAGTAATTTCCTATACATATAACTTTTTTTAACCCTTGCCTATTTTATTTTATTTATAATTTCATTTTGGTTGTATATATCATTAGGATTCATTTTGACATTGTTAAAAAGCATGGAATATAATTTGCTCTAATTCAGTCCCCAGATTTTCCTCTTTTTCTACCCTCCTCTCTCTTCCTGTTCCCTTCCTTATACTCTATTAATTTTTCTGCTCACTGTATTTATTATTTTTAGTGTCTTATGTATATACATGATGGTGAGATTCACTGTGATATATTCATACATGTACATAAGAAATTTAGGTCAGATTCGTATCTCTGTTCTTCCCTTCTCCCTCCCCATCAATCCCCTCTAGGACTTTCAAAATTTGCTTTGCTGGAATTTTTCACAGAGTCTCATACTGGATTTTTAAAATATTTTTTGTTGGGGAAAGATATACATAACCTAAATTTTTTTCATTTGAATCATTTATACATACAATTGAGAAGTATTAAATATATTCACAGCATTGTATAACTATCATCCTATTCATTTCCACAATTTTCATCATCCCAAACAGGAACTCTGTTTCCATTAAACAATAACTCTTCATTCCTTCCTGCCCTCAACTCCTAGAAACCTATTCTCTACTTTTTTTTTCTCTATGAATTGCCTATTCTAGTTATCTCATAGAAATGGAATCATATAGTGTTTATCCTTTGTGTATGGCTCATGCTATGTAACATGATATTTTTAAGGATCCTCCATGTTGTAGCATGCAATGGAAGTTATTTCTTTTCATTATAATAAAATATACACACCATATTAAATTTATAATTTTAATCATATAATTAATTCATCAACATTAATATAGTCACAATATTATACAATTATCACTATTATCCATTTCCAGAATTTTCTTATCCCAAAGATAACTGTACCCATTAAACAGTAACACCTCATTTCATTCTTCCCAAACCATGGCAACCTCTATTCTACTTTCTGTTTCTAAAAAATTCCTTAATTTAAGTATCTCATATAACTGGAATCATACAATATTTTCCTTGGGTGTGTTATATATATTTAATTAAGAATTATCCTTGCAGCATATACAGATTTTATTCTTTTTTAAGTCTGAATTACACACACACACACACACACACACACGCACACACACATATTCATTCAAAAAAATTCTTTGTTCATCCATTTATCTGCTATGAGGAAGGGTAGACAGTGAGTCTTATCCGAAGATAAAGTCTGATTATGGCATGTCAGGGTGATCTTTTATGTTTAGCTATTCAGAACGCAAAAGGGGTGGGGACATTCTTCAAATCTCTCTGATTTCTGACAGCACATGGCTCAGATAAAGTTCAACATTGTCATATGACAAACCACCCTTGTCTTTTTCTTGTGGGGGGAAGTGGAGCTCAATCGTACAGTGCAGGGCTGGGGTTGTGCCTCAGTGGTAGAGTACTTGCCTTGCACATGTGGGGCAATGGGTTCAATCCTCAGCACCACTTAAGAATGAATAAATAAAATGAAGATATTTTAAAAAAATTAAAAGTCTTACAGTGCATTAAAAAAGAGATTCATGCCAGTCTCAGTAGTGTGTGCCTGTAATTCCAACTACTCAGGGGAATTAGGTAGAAAGATTAAAAGCTGGAGATCAGCCAACTCAGTGAAACTCTGTTTCAAAAAACAAATAAGAACAGAGATTCAAAGGCAAACTATTTACACACACATCATGTAAGACAAAGAGATAAAGCTGTTTGAATTTTTCAAAATGTGGTATTAATATTTCCTTTCCAGAAATTTTAGAATTACCCAATAATCTAGAATGGACATAAATTTAATTAAAAATGAAACTTAACAATTATTTATTCACTCTTGCCTCCTCATTTTCTAAGGAATCCACTAGTAACTCAATATCCTTCAAGTAAGTACATAAACTTTATTATTATATTTCCTTGAATTAAACCTATTTAACCTTGTTTCCTCAAATAGTCAATACCTCATATAACCATGAAGAACATGAATTGCCCCCCCAAAATGAAGCCATTTTCACTTGGTGGTAAATTGTCAATCACATATCTCAGCTCTCTGCTCATGTTCAAACTATCTTCCTGCCAAATATTGTGCTAATTTGATCCTTTATATTATCCAGGTATCTGTAGTGTAATTAAGTTTGTTGAACAGAATATAAAAAACTTAAACATTTTCTCCTGGCTGGAAGAATTCCAAGACCATGACAGGAGGATGTGGATTTACAATAAATTAACCAGATGCACTCATTACTCAGGCTTGAAATTCCTTTTTTTAAACAGAACACTTTTATTTTAATCTCAGATTTGCAACATCATGAAAACAGATCCTGAATGAATAGAAAACATTTGCTCATATGGTTTCATGTCTTGAAAGATTTTGTGGGTTTTGGTAAAAAACAAAAAACATTAGAGAGAAGGAGCAGAGTGCATTCATAACAAATGCTTTTATAAACAAAAGCCATATGTAGTCTTCAAGGCATATTAAACTCTAAGTTCATTAAGTTTCTACCTTGCATAGTGATCAGAAAAATGCATGTACTGCTATGTCTCTGATTTATCTTCTTCCCAAATATGACATTAACTTCCACCAGGGTGAGATTTCCTGAAAAAAAAAGTAGCTTCAAACAGACTTTAGAAGGGGATCTTAACCAGGAATCTCAGGTCAAAAACTTCTCACACAATTCTGATTAAAGATTCCATATCCTGAGAGGCTGGTGTGATTATACTCATATGTACTCCCAGCCACACAAGAGGTTGAAGCAGGAAGACCACTTGAGCTCAGGGGTTTGAGGCTAGAATAGTAACATGGTGAGACCCAGTTTCAAATCACAAAAAGATTTTCCCTATTCTAATCAGCATCATTTTTGGTTACCCACGTACTCTGAGCCAAACCTCGAAACAAACATCTTAGGCAGAGAAAGTGAATCTCTCTCTCTCACCTTCTCCCTCTCCCTCCCCCGCTCCATACACACACACAGACACACTCTTTGTAATTTTTTTAGAAAGTATATTTGTTGAAAGGACCTGAATTGTTAAAGAGGTATATATTAAGCTCTGGACATAATTACACTCTGAAATACTGTATTCATATGCCATAAAGATATATGTCAGCATAAGTAATGCTGTATTGAATTCACTAATATAGCAAAAGGATATTTTATGGTAATTTGCAGAAAGGGTCATGGTATTGCTTAGTGAAGAGGGATGAAGTAATCCATTTCCAGTTTGTTGGGGCTCAAAAAACAATACCCTAAAGTCCTCAGAAGCTGACTCAGATACAAAGTTTCTCTCTAACCTCTATCTTCCTGTCTTCTGTTCCACTTTCTACGGCTAAAGCAAGCCACAAAATATAGAATTTGTCTTCCCCAATGCAGGTCATAGAAACTAGAGCTCCTTTGCTCCAAAGCAATCCATAAAACCTACAAACATTATTCTAATCTTTCCTCACCTTTCTGTCTTGATGCTGGCCATAAGGAAATTATCTGAATTATTTCGTCTAATAGTAGATCTTAGACCCCCATATAAGAGTAGGTCTTGATCTGTACCTGAGAAGAAGGAATGCTGAGCAGAGAGGTCATGAAGAATGTAAATGGATAGGCCTTGCTGAGCTTTACCCCTTAGTCATTTACTATAAGGTTCTACACTTTTAATCCCATCATATTTCTACATAGCTGTCCATACTTCCTCAAACCTATGCATAAAAGTGAACAGTTCACTTTGAGTCTTTAGTTATTTAATCTGAAGGCTCCTGTATCACATAACACTATAATCAAATACATTTGTTATACTTTTCTCCTGTGTATCTTTTGTTATAGGGGTATTGACCATGACTCTTTATAATGGGCAGGAAAGGAATCACCCACTTTTCTGGCCCTTCAATCCCTTTCATGAAGTGATAACCACCAAAAGGAGAATAATGAATGAACTGTATAACTATATTACTTGACTCCAGACCACTCTCATTTCTCTTTAAATACAAGGATACTCTGAGAGAAACTTAGGCAGGAAGGGATATTCGGTTTAGATAGAGAGCTATATAGACAGCAAAGGCAAGGGCTATTTTCCTGGTTAACAAGGAAAGGAAGCAACAGGATTTTGTAGAAGAGAGTGAAGGAAACAAATATCTTGTGGAAAGCTACTAATTAAAAACCATGTTTAAAGGAAACAGTGACAAATCACCTAAAAAAAATCAGAGAGTAATCTGCAAATTATTTGACCCATCTTAGCATGAATGTTTGATCAATATAAAATCCAGGGACATGTGAAGGAGGTTTAGAAGGATCAGGGGAAAAAACCCAAACTGAACCAGACAGGCATTGTTCTTTTAATTATACAGGATTAGGTTCTCACCAGATCCCTAGTGGGAATAACTGGAAGAAGACTTCAGAACTTCACTCAACACCTTTACATTCATGATAATTATACCACTTTAGTTAAACTAAATTGTGTCTAATACTCACTCAAGAGTTTTAAGGCATTCTCTGAATACTTTTTAAAGAAGTCCTTCAGGAATTATATAGGGATACCCGGGACAGGAGGCTCCTGCTTGATTATATTAGTGTAGAAAAGATGGGACCTAGAAAGGACAAAAGCAAGTAACTAGTCCCTTTTCAATCACAAGCACTCCTTTCAAAACACTTTATTAAAGAGATTAATTTCTTATAAGATGTATTCCAGACTATCTAGGCTCTTTTTATTATGAACATTCTGTTCATTAATTTTCTTTATATGTTGCTTTTTCCTCTGCTACGCCCTCAGAATCTCTTTATGAAAAGCAGTAGTACTACTTTGATAAAGTAATGCACCTGTGGCAAGTGAAAAGCACTCTATTTCTAGGCATATTCTTCTCCCCATACACACATATAGTCATACATATATGTCATTTATTCTTTTCCCTGTATGTTTCACATCACAAGTTGATTAGTTCCACCTATAGTAATTTTTTGCCCTTTTGTCGATATGAATCTCTTTTGGCAAAATAGTGCTTGCCACAGAGTAGAAGCTTAATAAATTATTTTCTCTCCCCTTTCTTTTATTTGTTGCATCTTGCCCAGATATTGTTTTAAGAAAACATTTCCCTGTTTCTCCTTTATATTGTTCTATGTGTAAGTTATTTAAAAACATGATTCAGATTTTATAAGAATATTATGAGTAATGCATAAGAAAAAACTGTTTTGAAATAAAATTAGAAATCATGATCTATTGTAAGCCATTTGAATATGACCAGAGTGACCCATAAGGAACCTCAATGACAGTATTATAAGCCTCATTCATTTTCATTCAATTAAATCTGTTTTTCCTCATGCACCAGATTTCAAAATGAAGTATTTGTCTTTTCTGTGTGGTGGTGTCATAGGTAGCTATTCTGTTACATTTCATCTGTGCATTCTAAGAGTTTTGATTTATGTTATTTTTCACTGATAATACACATTATTTCGGTCAATGTGAAAATTGGGGTCATGAGCTAACAGAAATACCTCACAATTGTTTGGAACATTATTTCTACAAGGAAATATATTTTGAAAACCTTTAAAAGCTACCTGAAAGTAGAAAGTACAATGGGTTCCTAAATTTAATATTTCTGCATTCTATTACTTATAATCAAGCACAATAAAAATATTTTCATTACTTTTGCAGTTCTGAAATTATTGTTTTCCCTTAATCACTTTATCTCAACCAACGGCATGTATTCAGTACGGAAAAATATGAGGAACAGGCAGTGGCAGAAAGGTGAAAAAAAAAAAGTTCTCTTGGTATTTTTCCTGAGCAAGTCCTCTCATAATCATTGTTACAAATATTTGCTTCCTGTTACAAGCTTGAGCTACTCTCAGAATGTACGCAATCCTGGCCTCTAAAAGCAGTTTTCTAGTGAGCAACTTTCTTACATGCCTCAAGGCAAATAGGTAAGTGTACCCCCACCACTTGCTTGCCACTACCTATCACTATTTAGAACTTGGAGCCCAACATCATCCTAAACAAGTCTGTCTCTCACTCAGTCTCCCTCATTGTACCGATCTCCTCTTCAGAGGCAGGCATAAATCTGTTTGAGTATCCCATACTGCCAATACCAACCCAAATGAGAAATAACAAAAATTTAGTATTTTAGGCCAGGTATAGTGGCACACGCCTGTAATCCAAGCAGTTCGGGAGGCTGAGGCAGAAGGATTTCGAGTTCAAAGCTAGCCTCACCAATTTAGTGAGGTCCTAAGCAACTCAGCAAGACCCTGTGTCTAAATTTAAAACAATAAATAAATAAAGTCTGGGGATGTATCTCAGTGGTTGAGTGCCCCTGGGTTCAATCCCAGGTACCAAAAGAAAAAAATGTTATCATTCCAGGAGGGGAAGGGAGAGAGCCTGAAGCAGAATTGGAAAATTTAGTTGAAAGTGAAGTTTTTTTTTTTTTTAATTAAGTAAACAGAGTCTGCAGTTGTAAGTAATCTGACCAAGATAACAGACAAAGATAAAGCAAGTTGAAAATTAACAGGAGTCTAAGCAAGGTTGCATATATGCCTGTAATCACAGTTACTCAAGAGGCTAAGAGAGGAGCCTCAAGTTTGAAGCAATCTGGACAATTTAGTGAGACTATGAATCAACCCCCCCCCCAAAAAAAAAAAAAACATAAATAAGTTAAAAATAAAAAGGACTGGGGAGTGACATCAGTGGTCAAGTGCTTGTCTAGCATGTGTGATCTCTTGGTTCAATTCCTAATATTGCAAAACAAAACAAAAACCTTCATAGGAAACAATATTTTTACCAAACACACATTGCAACATAAAGTATCATAATAATGCCTTTCCTTGAGTGACTACATTTTTCCCTAAAAATCCAGAGTATCAGAAATATTACTGGTTCAGCCAGACATGGTGGCCATGCCTGTAACTAAGGAGGCTGACAGTGGTAAAGTGCCGCTGAGTTAGAGCCCCAGTAAAAAAAAAAAAAAAATTACCGTTTGACACTTGGTGAGAAAGAATGAAATATTCCATATGTGGCCTGGAGTATCTAAATCATTTGGACCCACAGAAACAGCCTTGATTTCCAATCAAGCTACAGAGATTCAGACAAGTAGTTTCTAGATATAACATTCCACATATTTATCACCTTTATTTTTTCCACAGGAAACAGAACGCTGAGTTCACTTTGAAGTCCACTTAGATGTTGATCACTTTACACACAGCCTTATTTTGCCTATAAAAAACATTGCTTTATTTGACTGTCACCTAAATTCCATCCTTCTTCAAATTGTATAGTAATTCTATTTTTTTCCCCTTTGGTGAAACACACCCATGATTCTTTGGGTATGCAAATCTCCCTCATTAAAATAGATCAGTAGGGGGCTGGGGTTGTGGCTCAGAGGTAGAGCTCTTGCCTAGCATGCTTGAGACACTCGGTTCAATCCTCAGCACCACATAAAATAAAAAATAAAGATATTGTGCCCACCTATAACTAAAAAATAAATATTTAAAAAGTAGATCAGTAGGGCTGGGGTTTGGCTCAGTGGTCCAGCACTTGCCTAGACGTGTGAGGCCCTATGTTTGATCCTTAGCACCACATAAAAATAAATAAATAAAGGCATGTGCCTGTTCTAGCACTGCTGTGATTGAACCTGACCAGAACAATTTTAAAGTTTATTTGGGTCTCACCATTACAGAGGTCTGAATCCATAGACAGCCAGCGTTATTCCTCAGGGCTCCAGGTGAGGAAGGAACAACATGGTGGAAGAATGTGGCAGAGGGAAGCAGAGAGAGAGACTCCACTCACCAGATACAAATATGTACCCTATAGCCATGCCCCCAGTGAATCACTTCCTCCAGCCACACTTCACCTGCCTCCAGTTAACACTCAATTAATCCCGTCAGGTTAAGGCTATAACCCAGTCATTTCTCCTTTAAACCTTGTTGCATTGTCTCACACATGAGCTTTTGGGGGACACCACATCTAATCCATAACAGCATCCATCTACAACTAAAAAGATGCTTTTTAAAATGGGTCAGTAAACCCAACTTTGTGAGATTGTAGGTTTATTCCCAGTGGTTTCAGGCTACAAGCCCCCCCACACACACACACCACCACCACCTTTTCTCCATTTTCTACAAAGGAATGCTCTTCTCCAACTTCTAAGGATATCAAGTGAAAGGTTTTCTAGCTATAAATTTGTAGCAGTTTTTCACTGTATTTGTTACCAGAGTTGTAGGTTAGAGACCTGACTCTGGGGATCCCACAAATCAGGTCCAGCCTATTGCCACCAAATCCAAACAGAAAAGGTAATGATGAAAAGAACAAAATGAACTTTAAACAGTATAGCTACATCAGGAAAGGAAGGGGATTCATGTACTTAGCCTGTCTTTGAAGGACTAACAATGACTTAGAAGTTTTATAGAAAGAAGAATGAGGACAAGGATTGGAAATTTGCATTTTTATTTAAATAAATAAAATAAAGGTATTGTGTCCATCTACATCTAAAACAGAAATATTTTTAGAAAGGTAACAATCTAGGATTTAAATCTTGGCACTCTGGCTCCAAAGCATGTTCCTTTAACCACAACACAATACTGTCTCAGCACACTCAGTGCCTTATACCTTCATAGAGCATATAACATCTTTAAAACTGGTTATATCTCAGATACTTTACTAGCTGTTGAAAGTATCAATTATTATCTATGTGCTTAGTTTTGTGACTGTTGCGGTAGGAGGCATTAAAAAGGTAAAAAAATGGTATTTCTGTTTAGATTTTAGGATCATAAAACTGTCTTTAAAAATCAGAGGAATACATATGGATCAAATAATGCACAGGATGTGCCTGTTTATAATTATGCACAGAACTCTGTGTACTAATTATAGTCCTTGGATTCTTTGTGCAGTAAGAGTTCAGATCAGGGGAAGATGAGCATGTCCTAAAAGAGGTGGCTGAGCTAAGAAGGAACATTGAGAGTGTATGAAAGGGAATTGATTCTGACTTATCTACTTTATATTTTAGTTTTTAAAAATTTAGAAGTTTTTTGTAGGGTTGGGTATTAAACCCACAGCCTCAGGTCAAGTTCTCTGTCACTGAGCTACATCTCCAGTCTATCTTCTTTATACTTTTGAAACAAAAAAATTCTTAAAGAAGCAGTTATTGTGTAACTCATATGATTCTGCAATCTGTATACAGGATAAAAGTGGGAGTTCATAATCCACTTGAATCAAATGTATGAAATATGATATGTCAAGAGCTTTGTAATGTTTTGAACAATTAATAATAATAATAAAAGAAGCAGTTATTTACATAGCAAATAAAGTTGTAGTTAAATTTACTTAAGGTTCCATTGACCATGTTTCTCTGACAGTATACCATTCCATTAATTTTTAGAGCCTTTAATATTTGGCCTCTCAATTTCTGGATGTTTTATTTACATTCTGAGGACTTCAAACAAGCAAGGATTTTTTTTTTTCAATTTATTTTTTATCCAGTGTTAATAATTGTCATCAGTGAGAGGGTTAAAACAGACACATTTTGCCTCATCATAGCCATAAAAACATCTATTGTTTTTATTTTCTTATGAAAAACTAACTTTTCTTCTGTCCTTGGTATACTTAACTATATAGATAATGATGAAGTCCAAGATATCATAGTATGGTCTAAAATCGGTAGGTTTAAAACCATCTGGATGTGTAATATAACTTTAAAACAACATTGCATCTTACTATTTTACATTGTAGAATTCTGACTCCATGAAAAGGTAAAAGATCACTAGTTGATTCTTCCAGTCAAATCATAGTTGTATTAGAGTGTATAAAAGTTATTTACACAAAGGATGCCAAGTATCACTAACATGATTAACACTGTATAAAAAGAGGCTGTTGGCAGCGGGTAAAGAAATATGGCTGTAGAATAAGATATTCTGCAATTATCAGACCATAAGCACACCAAGTTAGATAGCTATGGATTTACAAAACTACCTTCATAAGAGCAGAGAAAACCATATGAGAGAACATGGAACCAATTTTGAGTATAACAAAATGAAAAGATGCATTGATGACAGAAGGAAAGAACTGCCTCAGTCATCCCTTCCCCAATTCCAAGTAGCCCAGCATGAAAAGAGATATATCCCATTTGGGGGAAAGAAAGACAATTAATTCCAGTGCTTGACATGAAAGTAAGTACCAGGCCTGTCAAGGTGAAACTGGCAACAGGCCCTTGACTACTATCACCAGGCTCCAAACCTCAGATGGAACCACTGAAATGACCTTAGCCAGGGAGCAGAATACTGCCTCCACTGTCCCTTACACCAACCCCAGGAAGAAGAGCAGAGAGCAATATTCTACCCACTGAGGACCAGGGCACTAAATCCCTCTATCTTGTAGCTCAGTTCAGACCCATTACAGTGAGACACAATATCAAATAGACATTGAAAGCCACATAAGCAGGACAGAGCTCAAATCCAGCATTTAGAACTGCCCTGGCATCAGATAGACTTGTCTACCCATGGGACAGACTTAAATTTTGAGTGCATCATAGTAAGCCTTGGAGTAAACCTGGGAGACACACACACACAGACACAAAACTTTAGATTACAAGACTCTGTGGGTAGGTGACTCAGGTGCAACCCAATTTAGGGACAAACTTTGGTAGCCAAGGGACAGTCTACACCACCCAGCAACCAACCTTGGGCAAAACAGCTATCTCTAGGCTAGTGCTCACCAACAGTTCTTTATAACTGACCCAGAACCAAGCAGAGGCCAGTGCCCCAGTGGAATGCACACATGGTTTGGCTGGCATCTCTGCCAGCTGCTATGTGAGATTCAGTGTACCCGTGAGGGAGAGCAGGTCCTTGTAGCTATGATATTAAGATATGGCCCAGCTTAATGTCAGCTTAGTACTGCCTTCACCAGAATTACTACAACCTTGGGAAGTATAACAGGGAGGAAGACCCCATTGGTTGGGGATAGGTCAGTGAAGTAAACCAGAGACTTTGCCCTAGAATTTAGTGCTGGGATGGTGAAATCCAACAGTGGATAAATATTAATGGCCCCCACCTCTATATCTCCTTTCAGGTGGCACTTCTGGAAGAGGGCTGGTGCCAGGGTAAGACACAAGGCTCCAGACTATTGCAATTCCTAGGCTGCGACACCTGTGGATGGTTGCAGCAGTCCTAGAGCATAAGTCCATCTCAGCAGTAGGCATTCAATACCAATATGGGCACTGGTCCTACACCAGTGCTGTGCTGGTCTTGGTGGAGTAGGGGCTCAAGGTATTATACAGTTTGAAAATGTTGGTCGACACAGGCATGACATAAGAGCCTGGGCAGGTCAATCCATGGTAACTCTATACAAAACTGAACATAATTCTTTTTTTTTTTTTTTTTTTT